>NC_037681.1:61323689-61428003 GCF_003255815.1 Theropithecus gelada | reverse complement strand
CATTTGTCAATTTTGGCTTTTGCTGCCGTTGCTTTTGGTGTTTTAGACATGAAGTCTTTGCCCATGCCTATGTCCTGAATGGTACTACCTAGGTTTTCCTCTAGGATTTTTATGGTATTAGGTCTAACATTTAACATTATTGGGTCTAACATTTACTGTGTGGGCCTGGGCATCCCAAAATGAATAAGGTGGACTTCAAGGTGCTCACAATACAGTGGTGATTATATCATGTGAAAATGTACAACACTTACTACATCTATAAGTGGTTAATCATTTTTGTAAAATAAAAGAGTAAAAATATGTTAATTATTTTTTAGAATTTAAAAAAAAAAAAAAAAAAAAGACAACTATGTCAAGGGAGGCCGAGACGGGCGGATCACGAGGTCAGGAGATCGAGACCATCCTGGCTAACACGGTGAAACCCCGTCTCTACTAACAAATATAAAAATTAGCCGGGCGTGGTGGCGGGCACCTGTAGTCCCAGCTACTCGGGAGGCTGAGGCAGGAGAATGGCATGAATCCGGGAGGCGGAGCTTGCAGTGAGCTGAGATCTGGCCACTGCACTCCAATCTGGGCAAAAGAGCGAGACTCCGTCTCAAAAAAAAAAAAAAAAAAAAAAAAAAAAGGAAAGTGCTGCTTTAAGGACAGAATTGATAGAGGAAAAAGTCCCCCATGCCATCTGGTGACTTAACAACGTTAAAATGAAAGATTTTTGTGTACCTCTCTCTGTAAACACAGTAATTAATGGCCATTCTTTAACAACCTGAGAATCATCTGTCTTCAGGTCATCTGCCAATGAATCATCCATCAAAGGTAGAGTTTCTCAAATAATCTCAAATTAGAGTCTCAAGCTCTAGTGTTGCTAGATGTACAACAGAGATCAAATTACAGGGATTCAAACCATGTGGCAAAAAGAAAGGAACAATACACATCTCAAAATGAGTATTCTTAGTGAAAGAAGTTGGATACAAAATGGTACACATGGAGTGATTCTACTTATATGAAACTCTAGAAAGTGCAAACTGATTAATAGTGATAGAAAGCAGATCAACAGTTGTCTAGGACATGGTATGCGGGAGGAATTGACCACAAAGGGGCACGAGAAAAGGTTTAGAGTTGATAGAAATGTTTTTTATTGTAATTGCGATGGTGGTTTCCCAGGTATATACATCATCAAAACTCATCACAGTGTTTATAAATGAGTGCAGTTTTTTGGGTGTAAATTATATCATAGTAAAGTCATGAAAAAGTCATACAGTTCAAGATTTGAACAAGATCAGACTAGATTATATCAAGCCCCAGAGGAGCCAAAATGTATTCTTTGGATTTTATAGATTTTCCACAATAATCTTTCAATTCTGTGTTTACAATCACAAGGAAAACCTTTAAGAGGCTAATTTAAGCATTATTCATGATTGACATCCTTTTCACTATGTTATGCCCATGAGCTGTGGGAACATGTGTTCATTTGCGTGTACACTTTTGCTGCTACATAGTGCTGCCATGATATTGTAATCATTGTGATATGCTCAAAACTTAAGAAGTGGATCTTTTTATATATACATTATGGATTTCTATTAAGTGAATATAAATCTCTGTCAAGCAAAGATTTGAAAGCTCAGACAAAAGAAAGTCATGAAAGTCATTAAAGTTCTGCAAAGCCAGTATGTTGTTAACATCTCAACTCAAAAGTCCTTGAAATGTTCATACAGTGAGGGCAAAAACATTTTTAAGGTTTTAATTTAATTTTACTTTTGGTTTTGTAGTCTTTCTTGAAAGTGTAGAGCACCTGTAGTTATAATGTCATATACACAGTTTATATGTATAGAAATTAAATATTATAATGAAAATAGCTATGCCATTTTTCCTTTAAAAGAAATTTTTAAAAATCATTACAGTTTAAGAACTATCTCCCAATATCACTTTGAAAACACTGATAATTTTGTTATAACTCTATATCTGGTAATAATGTTTCTGTCAAAAATAGCATGACATTAAGTGCAATTCAGATTATTATTCTTTTGAAGTCATAATATCCCCTCCAGTTTTTTATTATAAATATATAATATTCTAATGATATTATAAATTAAGCAAGTTTTATTTGTTTGCTTGTTAAATATCTGTGAACTCGGAAATTAAAGAACTCATTTCTGTTTGTAAATAGCAACTTGTCAAATGCATTAGAATATAAGCATTTCACAGTGAGTATTGCTGATATGTATGGCATGGTTTTTGAAGAGCTGGCAGCATCAATATACATTTTTTTAAACTAAATTTTTAAAAAATTCTGTGGTTTTTTTTTTTGTTGTTGTTGGTTATGTTAAAAGCAAACATGCTTTCCTTAGCAAGTAAGGCACTGAGACAAGTGAAGATTGAGAAAAATGCCAAGTTAGTCAATTTGTGATAGCCAGTGCTACAACAGTATAAAGGAATGTCCTGATGATTTTTCATACCTTTTTATTTCAATAAACCTAAAAGATGTTGCTCATGCCTCCAATGGAAGCAAGTCAGCCAGGTAGTATTCTTCCAATCTTAAAAAAATGGGAAAAATAACACCAACAAGAATGCCCATTAATATTAGCCATTCTGATTTGTGTGAGATGGTATCTCATTGTGGTTTTGATTTGTATTTCTCTGATGATTAAAGATGATATCATATGGTTGTTGGCATCTTGTATGAGAAAAATGTTGCACATATACACCATAGGATTCTATGCGCCATGAAAAAGAGCAAAATCTTGTCTTTTGCAACATGAATAGAGCTGGAGGTCATAATCCTAAGCAAATTAATGTAGAAACAGAAAGCCAAATATAGCATGTTTTCACTTATATGTGGGAGCTAAACATTGAGTACACAGGGGCATAAAGATGGGAACAACAGAGACTGCAGACTACTAGAGTAGGGAGGGAAGAAGAGGGGTGTGGGGTAACAGATTACCTATTGGGCATTATGCTCACTTCCTGAGTGACAGGATCCATATCCCAAACTTCAGCATCATGTTATATACCCATGTGACAAACCTGCACATGCACCCCTGTAACTAAAATAAAAGTTGAAATTATATATAAAAAAGAATGCCCATTAGAGAAAGCTGAAACTTTAATTGAAAAAAAAAAAAAAAAACAATATATGTTATGCCAGCTTCTGCTACTTTTTGCCCCTACCCAACAACCAACTGAACACTAAGCCTTGAAATCTTGGAATGCTTCTGTTTTATAGCCACACAAGGATGGCATTCCTTTGTTTTAGAAGATAAAGTTTACAAAAGCAACACGTTATCATGATGGTCTCAGTGAAGAACAACTTTTTAATGAGAAGCTAATCAAAACTATTTCAAACTTAAACTGGAAATATTTAATGACATCTTTGGAGTAGCCAGTTATTTTTACACCTTAAAATCTACCTAAGATTTATTTTTAATGATTTTGCAGGAAAAGAACAGAAAATGGGCGCAAATATTAGCTGTAAAAATGTCACGTCTGAGCTTCATTCACGACTTAACAGTTTAAATCACGTACAAGCCAGTACCATCCAGGGCAAGATAGCTTAATGATTCAGGACACCAGACTCATATCTTCATTTTCATTGACTTGTATGTTGACTTCTGCAAGTTATTTTCCCTCTTCGAATCTGTTTCATATCTTTCAATGGAGCAGATTGACTAGGTGTGACATTTTCATATCAAAGCTTCCTTGTATATGCATCAGAGACCCCTAGGGACTGGACTGATCAGGTGTCCATCTCCCCATCTCCCACATTCATTCAGCAGGAAAATACTGTAATTATGTATTTATATACTGGTTTTAGTGTTATTGTTGCTGTTGTTTTTAAGAGGAAAAAATGGATCTAGAGATCCATTTTTAAGTGCTTGCAACTATTAGAATGGATTATCTCTATGGTTCCATCCAACATCTATAATTAAGCCTACCAGCAATGGAAATTGGTGCTCAGAACTTGTTATTACTGTTAATAATGACACCAGCAGGCCGCTAAAAGACAGATATTTGTAATACAATTAGCCCCCCATTTAAAACCAGAATTTGAGGCGCACATTTATTTATAAGTTAGGTATTTGAGAGATGAAAAGCATTTTTCCATAGAACCAGTTTTTAAGGTGAAGTGGTTAGAGTAGTCAAAGATAATAATAATTATTAATAATAACAAAACAAACTAATTTAACTGCCACAGTAAAAACAGTCTGTTTTTGATAAATAGGAATGAGAAAAAATACTCTTGCAAAAGCTGCAGTTAAAATTTAGGAAGAAAGCAGTGTTATATTTTGAGGTTTTTAAACTTTGTTTTGAATGTTTGAAGACAAATGTTTTTAGAAATACAGTATTTATTTTAATATCCTTTTGGTTTTAGAAGTTATCCAAAGTGACATGATTAGAGAGACACCTCTTTACTGATGTTGACATGGTGACTGAGATTTCAAAATTTAAATTAAATTAAAAAGTCAATGCCCACTTAACTTTATTCAGAATGAGAGGTTTGCTCAATCCCTTTTAAATCTTTATATTCCTCTTCAAGCTAAACCTAAAGACCTTGTGTCGGTGGTAGAGGAAAAAAAGCAGCACTAATAGATTTTACCATCTATTTCTACCTTTGTTTAAATATACAGGTTTTTAATCAGAAGATGCTGATAACTCAGGGAGTTGCTCCATTAAAACTGATGGAATACTTATATGTTTTCAAAATCTTCCCTCAAGTGCACATCTTGTTAAAAAGATCAGTAAATGGAGATCCAGAAAAATAAAGCTTAAGAGAATCTAAATATCTAGGTAACATATTCAACAGGAATATAAATATCTAGATATTGTGAATGCAATTAGTTCTACTTAACTAAAAGTATTTTTTGTTTTAAAGGGTTCCAGTGCTTAATAGAAAAATCCATTTCACCTATGCTGGAATATTTTCAGGCTAAATATTGTAATGGGAGAGTATGGTTTAGAATACACAGTGCATTAATAAATTGTTCAATATAACTAGCAAATGAGACACACATCAAAAGTGATTGTAACAATTGCTATAAAATTCTAGGTTCATCAATCTCAGTTCTTGGATGTTTACACATTTTGCAAGTGTCATGTACTCCTTCACCTCCAACACCAGAATAGTTGGGCATCACTCCGAAATTTTTGTTTCCACGATTATGGGAAGTGAATATTCCATATTATTATATCCCAAGATTGTACTTAACATAGTCAAAGTTATATGATCATTCTGACCTAAAAGTTTTAGTACACAGTGGGTACTCTCTATATATTTTAAAACCTTGTAATTGTGAAGAAAAATGATCTATCCATTTTTATCATTAAAATGAAAATTTTTTCTTAGCCTTATGTTTTAAGCACTAGTATAGGACCTCTTTCATTATCACAAATACACGAAATTCCCTTTGCTCCTTTATGATGGGGCTGAGCAGTGTATACTCAAAATAACAAAAAATACATATTTCCGATTTCCCATTTCCCCTATTGCATAAAAAATGTATAAACAAGAAATTCAAAGGTTGAATGAACATATGCCATGAGATTTTAACCATTAGAGGAAGTGTGCTTCCTAGGTTATTATTTTTAGAAAGGTAATATGTACTTCTCCAGGCAGAGGTTCCACTTTGACACGAGCATGACATATATCTCACACAGTAATTCTGTGTCATTTGGGGTAGATTGGCATCATAAAAAAAAATACATATGCATTATGGCATATGAAAATTATAGCTTGATTTGATTTTTTAAAAATTTCAAGTAACACTATAGCTTCTTGGAAACATAAATTTCATAAGGAAAGAAAAATGATTTCTCTTTCTGGGAAGATAAAACTGAGAGGTGACGTCTTACTTTTCTTACCAAAATGTCAGCACAGTCTTTCAACAATGTCAGCATATGGCTGGATCTTGTCTTCCTTCTATATATTTTTTCTCCCACTGTGAAAGCTGAAAGTGATTGAAAGGGAGAGAGAAATGTACTGTACATTATAGGGTTCTTCAGCAGAAATTCCACTCCCCTTGCTTTCTTGCTCATTATCTGCATCTCACATGTATGAAGAAATTACACACCTAGTCGGGAAAATTGTTTACTATAAAATAAATTTTAAAATGCCAAGATTCTTAAAAATTATGCTTTTATGAAAATGTTTTATTTTCTTTGTAAGGTTATAAGATATGCTATAGACTGTTTCTTAATTATTAGTCATGAGTTTCCCAATCATTAAAAAATTGGTTTCTAGAAACCCAAAGGCCACATAACAGGCTTTTGTATCATATAAAAATTAATCCAGTTTGTAAATAGAGGGCTTTGAAATAATTTTAAAATTCTGTTTCTGGAATCTTAACCAGAATCTCCATAAAATTTTTTAGAACTAAACTGATGTGGAGCTTTGGTTAAATGCAAATTAAGAAATGTCAAGAAAGATATTTAAGTTAGGTAACAAAATATAAAAAAGGGAGCTTAAGTTAAAAAGTAAAATGAAAAATAAGATACAGACAATATTTGGGACATGAATGAGAAATCGGAAATAAGATATAAAACATTTCATGTAGTAGTTTAACTAAGTAGGTAGGTAACAAGAGAAGCTTAAACAAAACAGGGAACCTTTATACCAAGCTTGCCCATGGGCTGCATGAGGCCCTGGACAGCTTGGAATATGGCTCAACAAATTCATAAACTTTCTTAAAACATTATGAAAATCTTTTGCCTGTTTTTTTTTTTTTTAAGCTCATCAGCTATCATTAGTGTTAGTGTATTTTATGTGTGATCCAAGATAATTTTTCTTCCAGTGTTGCCCAGGGAAGCCAAAAGATTGGACACTCCTGCTTTAAACACGTATATACATCCACAAGCAATTGTAAAATAGCAGATTTGTATCTCCCTATGTTTATATAACATTTTAAATATTATAATATTACCATATCATTTTAATAATATTTCTTTTAGAAAACTGTTTTATTGAAGTGTGATATAGTAAAGTGCAGCTTAAGGAACTTCCGTATGTATATGCACCCTGGTAACCACCAAATTAAGATATAAGACATTGCAAAAGGTTCTCTCTTGCCCATCTCAGTGAATTTCCTGCTCACCCATGGTAACCCTGATTCTCTCTTACCTATTACAGTTGTTCTGCCATTTGTTGAACCTCACATATATATATATAAAATTATACAGTATGTATTTTTGTGTGCCCATCTTCTTTTTCTCATCTTTATATCTGTTGTAAATATCACATCTTACATATCCATGCTATTGAGTGTAACAGTAGTTCCTTCTTTATTTCTAAGTAGTATGCTATTGATTAGGTGCACCACAAATTACTTACATAAGCGTGCTAATGGTAAGGGACGGTGCAAACCTTTCATTCCCACTACACAGGTTACTCAGGCATGTCCTCCAGAGTCTCTTTTGCCACCTGTGATCTCCAAAGGAGAAAAAACAGTGGTGAGACTAAAAGCAGAAGATTCCCATCTTTTATGCAGTAGGATATGTTACCTCTTTTTTCTTCACATTTTTTTTTCACATTTCAATGACTTTTTTCTTCACATCTGATGATGAATACATTAAACCACTGAACTCAGATATCAAAACTTACAGAGAACCACTCTTTTCCATACTTAACATAATAGCAGATTCAACAACAGATAAACATACATCACCTCTGACAGCTGTGGGCAAAAAATAGGAAGAGGGGAGGGATTCGCTGGTAATGGAGATATTTTAGCCATTCTTCAGGTGGCAGGACACATGCATTTGGGAACATGCAAGCAGGCAGTCACATATTGATGGATGTGACTTGAAAAGGATGTCCCTAAGGGTATTATTTGATCTAAAAACATGTCCTTGGTTTTTCCAAACTGTTCAAGTAATTTCTCAGACTAAAACTATGTGAAGCATATTCTACGTAATTAGATTGTCACAGTTTATTTCCTGTTATCTTAGTACCTCCAGCTCTCTCTTTTGTTAAGGACCTGGATGACAACCCTTTCACTCTGATGTATGATTTGCATCTCAGCAAATAAAACTTTATACTATGCAAGACCAAGGTCGTTTATTATTATTATTATTATTATTATACTTTTAAGTTCTAGGGTACATGTGCATAACGTGCAGGTTTGTTATATATGTATACTTGTGCCATGTTGGTGTGCTGCACCCATCAACTCGTCATTTACATCAGGTATAACTCCCAATGCAATCCCACCCCCCTCCCCTGTACCCCTGATAGGCCCCGGTGTGTGATGTTCCCCTTCCCGAGTCCAAGTGATCTCATTGTTCAGTTCCCACCTATGAGTGAGAACATGCGGTATTTGGTTTTCTGTTCTTGCGATAATTTGCTGAGAATGATGGTTTCCAGCTGCATCCACGTCCCTACAAAGGACACAAACTCATCCTTTTTTATGGCTGCATAGTATTCCATGGTGTATATGTGCCGCATTTTCTTAATCCAGTCTGTCACTGGTGGACATTTGGGTTGATTCCAAGTCTTTGCTATTGTGAATAGTGCCGCAATAAACATACGTGTGCATGTGTCTTTATAGCAGCATGATTTATAACCCTTTGGGTATATATCCAGTAATGGGATGGCTGGGTCATATGGTACACCAGTTAGAATGGCAACCGTTAAAAAGCCAAGGTCGTTTTTGAAGTAATTTATGTTCTCTTTTCTACAGCAATTAAAGTTAATTTGATTATAGGCATGTTTTACAAAATGTGAAAACTTAGAAAAAATGTATTCAAAACAAGTTTATTTTATTCTTTAAAACTTTGATTTTTGTGTCTTTTTGTAATTCTGAAATGGCAAGAAATTTTCTTCATGCAACATATTTATTTTTGATAAACAGACATTTTCAATGATGTGTCCCATTTTGCCTCATATTTGTTATTTATTGAATTATTTATTCAATTTTATTTTGCTTGAACCACCCCTTAAAGTTCAAACTACTTATTTGTAGCTCTTGAAAAGTATTGACATTTATGGATAAATTTATTGTCAGTTTACACAAAAAAATCAATGTCAAACTGTATCTTATTAAAATTAATAAGGCATCTATGAATTATATATTATCACTCTTGAAGTTTTATATTGTTTCACTATCTGTGATATTAATTCAATAATTAAAATACTTGATCAATTTATAAGTGCTTCTTTCTTCTACATCATTTTTTATTCTAGTCATGCATCATTCAACAAGTAAAATAAGCTTATTTTCAGAAATTCATAAAACTTTGGCTTTTTTCATAAATAATCCAATATCCCTATAATTATATAGGAATTATATATATATATATATATATATATTTTTTTTTTTTTTTTACAGAAAATAACTTCATTCTGCAATCGAAAGAATAACAGCAAGCTCTCATTGTACCAAGGTGGGTAAATTTTTCTTTCTTCTTAAAATGCATGTTTCCATGTCATAGAGGAGAAGGTGTATTGCTTTAAAAACTAATTTCTGTAGATATTCTGTTTTAAAAGACAATAAACTTTAGAGTATTCTACAATACTCACTTTTAAGCACGTAGTTCTTACAGATTAACGTATTGCTTTGCATTGATGATTTTCTTTTAATGATTATCTCAAACTGTTCTGGAATAACCAAAATTTTGAAAAGCTGGTAACTGTATGCTAATTGATTATAACATGTAAGTATAGTTTTGTCCAAACTAACGTTAGTTTTGGTGTTGACAGCCAAATTGTATGTTGCTGAAAATGTATGTTGTAAGCTCTAATTTCATTTAGATATTACAATATTTCATGGTACGTCTTATAAAACAATGGGGAGATATCCATTGTATGACACACCAGTGCACCTGACTGATAAACCGCCAAAGAGTGTGGATTAATGGATTCATGCAACCTGAAGGGAGGCCTCTTATGAAGCAGTATAGAACTGTCCACATTTTTACAAACACCTTTGAAGATGAGAGAGAAGTCATGGTTATTACATTTATAAATGACTGGAAATCCGAAGATTAATTAATGTAAGATATAAGATGCAAGATTGGGAGGCTGAGGTGGGTGGATCACTTGAGGTCAGAAGTTCAAGACCAAATGGCAAGGTGGTATGGATTGTTGATTCCTTAATATATAAAAATAGAGGAATCGGAGATGTTTAGTCTGGAGTAAATAGCACTAAGAATATAGAAACAAAATAGATACCATAAAATATGTGAAGAATTTTCATGTTCAAGAGTTATTACATTTCTTCTATGTATCTCCAATGAGACAAACAGAAATACCATACAGACATATTTTGTGTAAGTAGAAATAGGATGAATGGTAGGAATTTAATTCAACATTCAATCAGTGCCTTCCACATGGTATGCTAGACTGGGAGTGTGAATGAAAATATCAGATGAATAAAACATGGTCTCTTCCGGATGTTTAGAGAGGAAAGTTCCAGCTCAAAAAGCAAACTTCCCTTAAGGAAGTTTTTGAGTTAAGGGAAGTTCTGTGTATATATATATTTGCCAGCCCTTTTATGATTAGATGGTGTAGATGAATAGTTAGTCCTCCTAGAGAAGATTTTCACAATTGCAATGGGCCCACTTAGTAACGTAATAGATAGTGTTTTAATAGGGCTAAGGTGTGACAGTAACTTTTCTAGCTACACATGGCTTTTATTCTGAAATTTTCTTGGTGTGTAGAGATGATACCTGGAGTGTAAATAGAAAACTTTGCATAGGAATAAGGAACATCTTGAGAAAAAGTAATCCAGATTTCTGCCTCACCGAAGATTCACCCTGTTAGAACCTCTGTCAAAAAGTGAAGGTTTCCAGATAGAACAAATCCTGAAAAGTCATACTAGGGTTTACATGTTCTTAGATGAGGGCTGGTTCTACCTGAGCCTGATGTTTACTCCAAAAGACCTGTCTGACCCAGCCACTTTGACGGAGCAGTTCTGTTTTAAGTAAAATGTTTGAGCATGTCAGCATAATCCAGAAGAATGATAATCTTGAGATGCTGATCTTCCTGATATTTGTTGGAATTATTATTCAAAAATGAAATAAAAATGACATTTGCTGGAAAGATGATTTATTTCCAAAGAGAGTATACCTGAATTTGTAGATGTATACCTTTTCCTTTCCAATCTTGTCTATTACATGTTAGAGTAGTGATGGGAGCTGAAAAAAAGACGATAATGCTTAAACTTACTCTCTTAAGTTAAAGTCTAAAAATCATGCTGAAATAAAAGATCAATTAACAGATAGAATGCATTTATTCACCATAAAAAAACCTTCTCACTTAGAATAGTATTTCTATGCTCAATTGTTTTAATATGAAAACTAACTTCACATAATAATAGAATAATCATTCTTTGCTGGATGGACATTATCAAATTGACTATGTCCCACCCCACACTAACTAAATATAAATTTATGCATTTAGTGCCTTATAATCAATATATATGTTTTAATTAAAATCAATTTTTTTATTATACTTTAAGTTCTGGGGTACATGTGCAGAATGTGCAGATTAGTTACATAGGTATACAGGTGCTGTGGTGGTTTGCTGCACCCATCAACCTGTCATCTACATTAGGTATTTTTCCTAATGCTATCCCTCCCCTAGCCCCCCACACCCTGACAGGCCCAGGTATGTGATGTTCCCCTCCCTGTGTCCATGTGCTCTCATTGTTCAACCCTCACTTATGAGTGAGAACATGCAGTGTTTAGCTTTCTGTTCTTGTGTTAGTTTGCTGAGAATGATGGTTTCCAGCTTTATCCATGTCCCTGGAAAGGACATGAACTCATCCTTTTTTATGGCTGCATAGCATTCCGTGGTATACATGTGCCACATTTTCTTTATCCAGTCTATCATTGTTGGGCATGTGGGTTGGTTCCAAGTCTTTGCTATTGTGAACAGTGTCACAATAAACATACGTATGCATGTGTCTTTATAGTAGAATGATTTATAATCCTTTGGGTATGTACCCAGTAATGGGATTGCTGGGTCAAATAGTATTTCTAGTTCTAGATCCTTGAGGAATCGCCACACTGTCTTCCACAATGGGTAAACTAATTTACACTCCAGCCAACAGTGTGAAAGCTTTCCTATTTTTCCACGTCCTCTCCAGCATCTATTGTTTCCTGACTTTTTAATGATCAGCATTCTAACTGGCATGAGATGGTATTTCATTGTGGTTTTAATTTGCATTTCTCTAAAAAATCAGATGATTTTAATGTGCTTTCAGGATTGAGAAGCACTATCATAGAGCAGTGGTTCTCAAAGTGTAGTATAGCCACATTTGTATCTCCTGGAAACTTATTGGAACTGCAGATTCTCTGGTCCAACCCTGACCTTCTTGATCAAATACTCCAGGGAAAGAACCCCCGAGTAATTTTTAGTCATATTCAAGTTTGTGAACAGTGTCATAATGTCATATAAAGAGCTGTAATTCTTCTACTGATGAATATGAATCAGACTTGTTGATTAACCAATTGCAACCAAGAGGATGTCTTGGAGATAAGAACCATATTCTATGTTTCTTCTGTATTCACCTGAAATCTAGATAAATGTGTGAAACATACATTAAGTTATCAGTAAATATGTGCTGATTAATTTGCTCCTCTGTAGTTGAAGATTTTTATGCCTAAAATGACAGAATGCTGATTGCTGTGAACTGAATGTTTGTTTTCCCCCCTCCAAATTTATATGTTGATATTTTAATCCCAAATGTGATGGCATTTAACAGTAATGTTTTTGGGAGGTATCTGAATTTGGATAAAATTGACATTCTAATATGGAGATGAAGAGACCAGATCTTTCTCTCTCTCTCTCTCTGTCTGTCTGTCTGTCTCTCTCTCTCCCATGTGAGGATACAGCAAGGGTGTAGCCTTCTACAGATTTGGAAGTTGGCCTTCACCAGACACTGAGTCTGCCAGCACCTTGAATTTGAATTTCTCAGCCTCTGTAACTGTGAGAAATACATGTTTGTTGTTAAAGCCACCCAGTGTATGGTATTTGTAGCAGTAGTCCAAGTTGACTAAGACACTGTTTATGTTCAACCTGTACAAAGCCTTTGTCTCTTATGTGTCATGTTTTATGCAGCATCAGAAGTGAATGGACACAGATAAAACCTTGCCATTCATTTATTCAACAACTATTCACTAAGTGTGCAACTATGTGCCAGGTATAATAGATCCTGGGAATACCTCAGTGAACAAAATAGATGAGAATTTTTCCTTTAGAAGAGATAACGCCCTGGTGGGAGAGGCAGAAAATAAGCAACAAACATAAAAGCAAAATACATGTATTATATTTGAGAGTTGCATGTATTATAGAAAACAAAGAGTAGGAAGGGTAAAGAGAATCAGGATTAGGGAGGATGGGAAAGGAAGTAGATGGGCCACTTGAAACACTAAATAGAGTTGATAGTATAAGCCTCAGAGTGGAGGTGAGATTTGAGCAGCAGCTAGAAGGAGGTGAGGGAGTGAGCCAAGAAGGTGACTGCATTAAGAACTGAGAGAGGGAACAAAGAGGATAAAGCCTATAAAGCAGGATCATGTCATTAGTGTTTGAAAACCAACACGGTGGCCAGTGCAGCTGTATGATGGTGAGCAAGTGGAGGTGAGCAGAGAGAAGGTCTGGGAAAAAGCAAATAATGGAGCAGGGAGGGCCTTGTGGCCATGTGGAAGGATTTTTGTCCCTTCTTAGGAGTGGAATGGGAAGTCATTGGAATGACATGATCAGGCTTACTTTTTAAATCAATTACTGTAGTTGCTAGGTGGTAACTGGAGTGTGGTAAGGGTAGTAGCAGGGGATAAATCAGAAGACTTGACAATAATATGGAGAGAAAAGATGATTGCTCAGATTAGGATGGCAGCAGACCATCTGGTGTCAAGATTCTAGAAATATTTCAAAATTGGAACCAGTATAATTTGTTTATGAATCAGAAGAGCAAAGAAGAGGAATTATGTATCATTCTAAGGATTTTGGCTCAGGCAACTGGAAGAATGCCAGACAAACAAATGGTTGGAAATGCAAAGATATATATATATATATATATATATAAAATAGTAAGACTACATACATTCAGATTATCTTTCTTCTTAAGCCTCAAACTGTCCATTCCTGATGCCACAAAAAAGAATACCAGCCCTTAAGTCACACTGTGTTTGTCTTCATGCTACTTGATTGCTGAGTTTAAGGATCATGGTATCTATGTCCTTTTAAACTGCTCGCAGTACTTTCCCTGGAGGGTGCATACCCAGTAGATTTTTATTCACTTATATACTTAACAAACATTAACCCAGCATCCATCCCCAGGCAATGGGAAGGCACTGGTGATAAACTGCTAACAAGATAAACATGGTGCTGCTAATATGAACCTTATAGTAGACTAGATCATCTGATCACATAGAACCTTTTGTTTCAACTTGAAAGTTATTTTATCTCTCTACCTTTCTTGCACTGCCTGAGTAATACCTAAAAAGGGCAATCTCCCTAATTTACTTCTATGGCATGACTGACCTTAGGAAAGGATACCTGTACAGGCAACAGGAACAAAAATCGACAAATAGGACTATATTAAAATGAAAGACTTCTGCACAGTAAAAATAAAAATAATAAACAATAAACAGAATGAAGAGATGGTCTCTTGAATGGGAGAAAATATTTGCAAACTACTCATCTGACAAAGGAATAAAACCTATAATACACAAAGTACTCAAACAACCTAGCAGTAAAAAAAGAAAAAGAAAAAAGAAAAATCCCATTAAAAAGTGGGCAAAAGACTGGACAGACATTACTCAAAAGAAGACATACAAACAGGTAACAGGTTTAATACTTAACATCACAAATCGTCTGAGAAATGCAAATCAAAACCATAATGAGATATCATCTTATCCAAATTATAAAGGCCATTATTAAAAACACAAAAAATAGCAGATGCTCATGAGAATGTGAGGAAAAGGGACCCCTTACATGCTGTTGGTGGGAATGCAAATTTAGCCACTATGAAAAACAGTATGGAGATTTTTCAAAAAACTAAAAATAGAACTACCATATGATCTAACAATCCCACTATTGACTATTTATCCAAAGGAAAATAAATGAATATATCAAAGAGATACATACACTCCTGTGTTTATTGCAACACTATTCACAATAACCAAGATATGGAATGAAGCTAAGTGCCCATCAACCGATAAATCAATAAAGAAAATGTGTGTCTCTGTGTGCGTATATACACAATGGAATATTACTCAGCCATCAAAAAAGATGAAAACTTGTCATTTGCAGTGACGTGGATGCAACTGGAAGTCATTACTTTAAGTAAAATAAGCCAGGCATAGAAAGACAAACATTGCATGTTGTTACTCATATGTGGGAGTTTAAGAAGTAGATCACGTGGAGGTGGAGAATGGAATGATGGATACTGGAGACTTAGAAGGGTATATGGAGTAGGGATGCGGGCGATGAAGACAGACAGGTCGATGGGTACCAACATACAGTTAAACAAAAGGAATGCATCCTAAGGTTTGATAGCAGAGTGGAGTGACTATTGTTAACAACAACGTATTGTGTTCTTCAAGATAGCTAGAAGAGATGACCAGAAGTATACCCAATACATAGCAATGATAAATACTCAGGTGATGGATACCCTAAATATGCTGATTTGATCATTGTCCATTCTATGCATGTAACAAAATTCCACATGTACCCTATAAATATGTACAAATATAACGTATCAAAAAACTAAAAAGTAAAAAATATCTGTAGAATTAACCTAAGCATAGGGCAATACTATGTTTCTTCAAATGAGACAATATAGAAAAAGGTAACAAAAGTTCTGTGAATTCATTAAGAAAAATGAGTAATATAAACGTTTCTGAAACAACTCTGGCAAATTACTTCACTCTTTTTGAAAAAGTACTATGCGTATGAAAAACAAAAACATGTCTTACATGGATACAGTAATATAGAGACTTTACAAAAAGATTTGACCTACAAGCCCTTTCATTTTACTTTTTTTCTTTTTATTTTTAAAAAGCCAAAAAAGGAAGACCATAAGTTACACTTATGATAATGCACTGATTTATTAAAAAGATCATTTGTGCTTTCAATAAGGCTTCTTTATGAGTCTATGGATATTAGCAAAATTATTTTCATGAAAAGTCAAAGGAGTTTGCTGACAGATTTAAATTTCCTAGGTGAAGGAAAGTGTTACATGGTTTAAAAGACCAATGCCAAAAGGCTATCATTAAGAAATTTTATTTTCCACAGCTACAAATCCATTTTTTTCCACATTAAGTTTTAATTGTGATTTCACCTACCCGAAATGGGTCATGAAATAATTTGATGAATTAGATACAATTTTTCCATCATTTGATGAGATTTTTCTATTCTTTAGCTCAGAGGGCCCTTTTGATGCAGAAAGAGAAAATTAAATTATTACATTTTGAACCTTCTTTTAGTGAAAAGTTATGCCTAAGGGCGATACCCATAGAGAAATGATGAGTTCTCAGAATATTTTCACAAGACATATTCCCACGTCTTCATTTCTTCCCCACCCTCAGCAATAACAAAAACAAAACAATAAATCTTGCAGGAAAACACTGTCAGAAGCATAATTTAGCCAGTTCAAGTAGAATGTATTTATGGCACTACAGGCTTCCTTGGAAAAATTATTTTACAGTATCAGTTTAACAGTCATGCTTCTGCTCCAGGAAGCACTACCCAAGAAGTGCACTAGCTTGGAGTGCCAGCCGGCGGGTCGAAACCCTTGGGACATGCCAAACATGTGCAGAACATCATGATTTTCACCATGGGACGTCAGGGGAAATGTGTAGTTTTGTGTGAATGTGCTTCCAGCGAATATAGAAAATTCAGGAAATTCAAATGCATGTGATAGAGAAGATATGTGGAAGAAGTGAAAGATTTTCTGTGAGAGATTACTACATGAAAGCAGGCCTAGGTAATCTTTGAAATGGAGGAAGGTAAAATTGGTTCTGACTATTTAGGGAGATATTGATGTGGTCCATAGCAATAACTTACATGTTATTCATAATGCATGTATTTTTCAACTGGCGTTTTTAAAGGATACAGGCCATTGCTTTTACAACATGATGCAGGTATGTATGCATGTTTGTGTGTACATATGTGTGTAGTATATACCAACTGGAACAGATGTACAGGAGTTAACTGATAGAAGGATCCTGAAATTTTTTGGATGGGGAAATACAGTTGGGGCTATTGTGGAAAGAAAAACACAAGTCTAATTTGCATGGTTTATGTCCTTCTAAAGCTGAAAATCCTTTCTGATTCCCTAAACTCACTTTCAAAGGCCTCTCTCTGCTTTGCTAAGGCACATTATACTTATCCTGAAATTAGGTTATCTTCAAAGTTATTAATTGAGAGAAGAACAGATGCCACACACACACACACACACACACACAGACACACACACATAAATATATAAATTAACTTCCAAATATCCCATTTTCCTCCATAGATTAAGTAAATATTTTAAAAAGAAATTGAACTGAACCTTTGGATGGCATTCAATGTTCTTCTACTCACATGTTAAAGAATTCTGAATATCTTGCCAAGCACATAAACCAAATTGTATTGGAGCTGTAACACTTTAATAAGAAGTCTCAGATATTACCTCCCTCCACCTGCACATGGCAGGACTCTCATTTATTGGAATTAGCCATTACCAATATGCCAACTCTCTCTTTTTCTAAATGTTTATAAGTCTTCATCTTCCCATTGACTCTATTCTTGAGTTTGCATTTTATTCCTTAAGAACCCATTCTCTGAATCTTCGATTTTTTTTTCTTTTTTGCTACCCTATTCTTTTGCCATCCTGTACCCCACACCTAATGTCACTTAAGAATCATCTACATCTTTGAGACACTGCTAGTTTTATCACTAGGACACGGGCCTTAGATGAAAAGATCCTTTTCTTAATTCAAATAGCAAATGCAGTGTTATTACATTAGAGCTACAGCCAGTTATAGTGAACTTCTCTTCCTACTAACCACCTCTTTTATTGTGTCTGCCCCCTCTCTCTCAAAAAAATATGTTAGTGTTTATAAGCAGTGGTGACAGGTTTGGAGAAGATGAATTTCATGGTATTGTGAAAAAGAACAATAAGAAAAGAAACATTTCAGTCTTTGTTTTTACTGACTCTCCAGAGAATACCTGAAATTAAAGGAGGTATTTTTTTTTTTAAAAAAAGAGGTATTTTTTTAAAAAAAAAAATTAAAGGAGGTATTTTTTTTTTTTTAAAAAAACCATTGACCATACTAGGTCAATGGTTCTGGCTCGTTAGTTCAGAAAAACCTTTGTAAAGCAAAAAAAAAAAAAAAAAAAAAGTAACTGTTTCTTTCTTCTTAAAGTAGTACTATCTTAAGGAGTACTATTTCTTCGCAAGGAATCTGAAGTATGGGTTCCATGTACGATATCCTGGCTTTTCTACTACAATGGATTTAAGAGAAAGAGTCCTCTCATCCCACTCGTAAGTCCCTTTGTCTCCCTTCAGGGCAGCTGGGAAGGATTTCATTAAAATTCCTGAGGATTCTTACAGCACAATTTGAGACAAACAGTATTAAGGCATGCTAAATTCTGAAAGGTAATGTTTATGATGTGGGAATATCTCCTTATGATATATTCTTATTTGACAATTGCTTAAAATTATTACCTGAACATCTCTGGCTCAAAAGTAGAAATATCTAAAGAAAAGCATGGCATTATATCAGATTTGCCTGTCAGGTTGTATGTTAATATTTCAGAGAGGCTTAGAAAGTAAGTGAAAACTATATCTCATTTCCACATCGAGCTATAGCCTATTTAAATAGCAATGGTAAAATGCAGTTGGTTTCCAAAAGTATCACTTCAACTGTGGTTCTCCAAAGACAAATGTACAAGGAGACCACATGCTAAGCAGCAGATTCTCTTGCAGGAAGAAGTATTTGCACCTGGTTTTATTTTGGTGCCACATGACACTATGGTAATTTTCATCATTCTTATAAATGTCATCTTCCTGGAGATCACCAGAGAGAATGAATTATGGGACTACTTCTATGATTCAAATAGTACCAATTAAGTTTTAGTCTTCTGTAGAAAAGATTTGTCTTTAAGTCAAAATTTCCTTCATTTAAGTTAGCTTATTTTACTCTGACAGGAAAATGTGTTTTTCTTATTAGGGTTTCAAAAAATGTAACACATTTTCTTCCTATCATTTACTTTTTTTCTTTGTTTGTTTTAAGACAGGGTATCATACTGTCACTCAAGCTGAAGTACACAAACAGGATCGCGGCCCACTGTAGCCTCTACCTTCTGGGCTCTAGTGATCCTCCTGCCTCAACCTCCCACATAGCTGGAACTACATGGGTATAGCTGCACACCACACCACCAACCCCCGCTATTTTTTTTTTTTTTTTTTGTAGATACGGGGTCTTGCTATGTTGACCAGGTTGATCTTAAACTCCTGGCCTCAAGTGAGCCTCCCGTCTTAACCTCCGAAAATGCTGGAATTGTAGGCATAAGCCACCATGCCTTGCCTTTTTGTATTTTTCTAGAGATCTACAGTTCTGGATGAATCTTTCAACATTTGCATGTTGTTCTCAGTATAAAATCAAAGTCCTCTAAGTTTATTTCAACTAAGTTTTGAACAAAAATATCTATACTGTAGTCAGATTATCTATTGTATTTGTAGTGCTAGAATATTTGCCTCTACAGTTTGGTGCACACCTGAGCCCGATATACCAGATTACACTTGTCCTTTCCTTATAGAGGTACTAAATAAAATGCCTTCTCACATTTTATAAGCCATTTCAGAATCATGTTCTTATTAAACATTCTCTGTCCATCATGCTCACTCTGTTTTCAAGTCCTATAATATGTAGCTCTCATACAATGGATACCGTGCGGGGAAGGAGATTCATGTCCTCACTTAAATATGTCGAAAGTTGCTGTTGATCAAGATTTAACAACATGAGTTTTCTGTGTGTAGAAAACCAATTTGGTAACTACATAGTAAATCTTGACTAAGAACATCAGTGGAAATTATAGTTAAAGAAATGAGTTATTTATTTTCATTTTTGTAAGACTTAACAAATTATTAGTTTATCAACTTTTGGAAAAGGAAATAGGGATTCCAAAGAAATATAATCTTTCCTGTGAGATAATATTAAAATAGCTGTGAAAATGGATTATGTAGACAATGCTCATTTCTCACCATTTTTATGAGAGTTTTCTATTGTTTTAATAATTGATAGTTATGAATTAGAGGTAAGGGCATCTAAAATGCCAGGGAGATGTTGAATTAACTATCTCTTGCCTTTCTGTGTTCTCCATGGACGATACATTCAATATTAAACTAAATGAAATGTGAGTTCAAGAGCAGTTTAGATATGTCAGGAAGATACAATTATATGGAAAAAGTTGCAAAAATTTGAAAATATATTTAAAAGATTACAAAAATTACAAGGGTTACCTGACAATCTTAAAAAGCATATGGACTTATTGTTTCATATTTTCTAACATATTCTATTACAAAATAAATTATTATTTGAGGAAAATTCTCTTGAAATGGTAATATTCATATTATAAATTAATAATACAACTGAGTTTGAATAACCATTCAAAATGACTGCAGAATAGTTTTCCTTTAAGTCTCAAAAACTGCATCTGTAAGTGAATCTCATATTCTAGTGCTGCAAAAGTGATGAAAGATTTTATTTAATTATAGCTGTCTTTCTTTGCCAATCCATGATGCCTTAGCCTAAAAAAGAACTCCTAGGACATGGGTGTAATATTGAATCTAAATAAAGTGTCAAAAAAGCCATACATTGTTATTTAAGTAGTGTTGCGATGTAACTCTCTTTGCAGTGTTTCCTCTTAAGGCAGGAATCACATCTCATACTTCTTGGGTTTCTGTTTTTTTTTTTTTCCCTAGAGACTTATGTGCTCTAAAGACTTTAATATATTGACCAATATGTGAAATATGAGAGCCACATGTTAATAAAATGTTTGAACTGAGCTAAAAATGGAAATCGAGTACTAGTAATCTCTGTCTTCCCAGTGTTCTATCTCAACACTCTCCATTCAACCTGCAAGAGGAATGATATGGTTTGGGTCTGTGTCGCTGCCCAAATCTCATGTCAAAGTGTAATCCCCAATGTTGGAGGAGTGGCTTGGGGGAAGGTGATTGGATCATGGGGACGAATTTTCCCCTTGCTGTTCTTGTGATAGTGAGTGACTTCTCTTGAGATACACTTGTTTAGAAGCATGTGGCACCTCCCCCTTCTCTCTCTTCCTCTCGCTCTGGCCACGTAAGATGTGTCAGCTTCCCCTTCCTCCATGATTGAGTTTCCTGAGGCTTCCCCAACCGTGCTTGCTGTACAGCCTGCGGAACTGAGAGCCAGTTAAAGCTCTTTTCTTTCCTTCTTTCCTTCCTTCCTTCCTTCCTTCCTTCCTTCCTTCCTTCCTTCCTTCNTTTTCTTTCCTTCCTTCCTTCCTTCCTTCCTTCCTTCCTTCCTTCCTTCCTTCCTTCCTTCCTTCCTTTCTGATGGCCTCTCAGAGTCTCGCGCTCTCATCAGGCTGGAGTGCAGTGGAGCAATCTTGGCTCACTGCAACCTCCACCTCCCAGATTCAAGTGATTCTCCTGCCTCAACCTCCTGAGTAGCTGGGACTACAGGCCTCTGCTACCATGCCCCGCTAATTTTTTGTATTTTTAGTAGAGATGGGGTTTCACCATGTTGGCCAGGATAGTCTGGATCTCTTGACCTTGTGATACACCTGCCTAGGCCTTCCAAAGTGCTGAGATTACAGGCGTGAGCCACCATGCCCGGCCAAAGCTCTTCTCTTTATAAATTACTGAATCTCAGGTATTTCTTTATAGCAGTGTGAGAACAGACTAATACAAGGCAGCGTGAACCTATTACAGTTCTTGTTTCAAATATTTATGCATTTATTACTCATTTGGCCTGAAAAACAAACAACTTTCTAATCTCATTTTCTCTTGCTAAATGTTGAGTTAGCTAAAGCATAATTTCTAGAACCTTGCCAGAACTCTTGGGTTTTTAATAAAAAAGAAAACTTAGAGTTTCCGTAGCACATCTGCATAGCTAATGCATCACATATTATTAAAACCATGTTTGCATAGCTCTCTTCCTTGTATGATTTTAAGCTACTGTGAATTTCAGCTGTTTGTCTATGAAGTACCTAGCTGTATGTTTTTTAAATTAATTAATTTATTTTGAGACAAGGTATTTCTCTGTTACCCTGGCTGGAGTGCAGTGTGAGAACCCAGCTTACTGAAGCCTCTACCTCCTAGGCTCAAGCAATCCTCCAACCTCAGCCTTCTGAGTAGCTGGGACTACAGTTGTGTGCCACCACAACTGGCTAATTTAAACATGTTTTGTTGTTGTTGAAACAGGGTCTCGCTATGTTGCCCAGGTTGGTCTTAAGCTGGGGGGCTCAAATAATGCTCCCATATTGGTTTCCCAAAGTGCTTGGATTGTAAGTGTGAGCCACCTGGCCCCTAGTTGTATTTTTCTCCATATTTATAGTTTTGGGGGCTCATTGAACTTCAAGAACTTCTAAATTTGTATCATTCACCTAATTGTGAATTGTTTTAGTCGTTAGTTCCTCAAATAGTTTTTCTCATCCATTTACTATCTTCTCTTCTTCAGGGCCTCCATTTACACATATATATGGCATTTACATATTGTCCAACAAGTCCTTAACATCCTATACATTAAAACAAATTTTCTGTTTTTTTTTAAGATTCGAAATTTATTTTTCATTTTGTAAACTATCTTTTTGTTTATTGAGTCTGTCATCTATATTCTTCTAGTAAACCATTCAGTGAATTTTAAATAACAGATATTGTATGATTTTACTTCTAGATTTTATATGTAGCTATTGTTAATAGATTCTAGTTCTCTATTGACATTTTGATCTTTTATTTATGATGTGTATGTTAGCTCTTACCACACTGAAAGTGTTTAGTATAACTATTTAAAATCTAAAGTCTTTTTTGATCATTCCAACATCTGGGTCATCTCATAGTTGGCCTTTGTTGATTGCATTTCACCTTGAGAATGTGTTATCTTCTGTTGTATATATGTCAAATACTTTTTGTTTTTGTATCCCACATTTTGCTAACGTAGTATTATAGAGACTTTGAATTAGTTTATATTATTCCAAAGTGCTGACTTTTTTTTGGTATTAGCATGTAATTAATTTTACTGGACTCCACATGTGAAATCTCATTTTGAATTTTTCTTTTCTCTTTTAGAAAGGTTGTTTGCTACCTGTCCCACACATGTATGATCAGACCTCACTCAGTCAGAGACTTAAGTACAAATATGCCCATAATTAGAGCTCCCCTTGCTGGTTACTCAAAATTCACAGTACTTAAGATTCAAACTGAAGAATCAATTCTCAGATGACTTAATTGACACTTTGGCAACACAAAACTTAAGTCTCTTTTAATATATTGAGATTTACTAGGTCAAAATCAATTGTTATCAAAGGTTTTCAAATATATAATTGAATAAAGAAGAAGATTGCATTTCCATTTTGCAAAAAAATTCATTCATTCTTTTTATTCCTACAGCCTTCATCTATCATTCATCTTTCAGTCTCAAAAGTTGAGTCTACCTCCTATTTTAATGCTATTACATGTACCACTTATATGTCCCTTGTCTCTGTCCCTTATCTCAACATTTTTCTCTCTCTGTTCTTTCCCTTTAATCCTTTGTTTTAAACTTAGGAGAGTGGGTTCATACATAAGTGATCTCTACTAGCTGTTACCATTTTATCTCCACTGACTTTGTCCTTAGCTTCTACAATCCGACTTTCCTCCTAGTAATTTTCTACTCAAAAGACCTAATTATTAAATCCAAAAATATGTTGAAAAACAATGCTTCAACCCTTCTACTATGCCTTCTGGCCACATTCTTCACAGCTATTTACAGTACATGAATCATCTTTTTATCCTCCTTACTCGACCCAACTCTCTCTGCAACTCTCTGCAATTCTCTCATTGGTGATAATAACTCATAACCAATTAAATCAGTCTTTAAAATGTCAGTAGTTATGTCTGAAATATTCTATGAAATTCTAGACCTAAAAGAGGGAAGTCTAGGAGTTTAAGGCTATATGAGCCATAATCATGCCACTGGTTTCCAGCGTAGGTGACAAAGCAAGACCCTATCTCTAAAAAATAAAAAAGAAAAATTAAGAAGGAAAGTCAGATTTTTCAAGGAAATAATGAAGAAGCAACTAAATATAAATAGGAAAGAAGGCAAATAAAGAGAAACTTGCTAGTTAAATCCAGAACCCTGTGTCAGCTTCCATTGCCCTACTTGGGCAAAATAAACTTGCCTGTGGTGATTTTTCTAGAGCTTCATGTTCTTGTAGCCTGTGTTAAGACAAACTTCTTTAAAAAAATTTTTATGTGCAGCACCACAGACTTCTGACAATTCTAGCACTCCTTTCCTATCCCCCAAACTCATGTGCTTATAGTAGAGTAAGCACATGAGTTCTGGAAAGGAAAATGATGATTTACAAGTCTTATAGCCAAAGTTGAAATACTCATCCACAAAGTTCATAGAAATGTGAACTGGGTCAAAGCTCAATAAAACATGAGACGGAGACTTCAACATTGACAACATTGGGAGTCTTTATTGAGAGTTACATAATAAACAAGCTCTTCCAGTAAATTTGAGAATACCTAATCAACTCTTTTTAATTTTTTTATTTGAAATAGAGTCTCACTCTGTCACTCAAGTTGAACTGCAGTGGCACAGTCACAGCTCGCTGCAGCCTCAACCTCCCTGGCTCAAGCAATCCTCCTAGCTCAGCCTCTGGAGTAGCTGGGATCACAGGTGTGTGCCACCATGCCCATCTAGGTTTTTTTTTTTACTTTTTGTTTTTTACTTTTATTGTATTTATTTATTTATATTTGCAGGGAGAGAGTTTTGCCATGTTGCCAAGGCTTGTCTCAAACTCAAAGACTCAAGCAATCCTCCTGTCTCAACCTCCCAAAGCGCTGGGATTACAGGCATGAGCCATTGGCCCTAGCCTCTTTTAATGGCTTTATAACTGAGAGAACTGCTCTGAAAAACCTAATGCATATCACTACTCAATGGACAGGCCTCACAGACTTCCTTCCAAAAAAAGATATCACCAACCTGTAGGACATGAGTCAATTAGAGAGATCAAGTAGTCATATTTACTTCAAAATTTTCTTGGTGAAAATAAGTTGCTATCATCTTTATTAGGTCAATCTTACTGTTTCATTCAGTCTTATGTGTCCTTACAAACTTTTGTCTGCTTCTTGAATGAATATTTGAGAATATTTTTTTCTCTCTTACTGTGATTTTTAAATCTGTTTAGTTGTGTTAATATGTGCTTCATATATTATGAAGCTACTTTATTGTAAGTATTCAAGTACAGATTTTAAAATCCTCCTGTTGAGTATACATGTTACTGTCATGTAATGAATCTCCTTTATACTGCCTCTTCCTTTTGCCTTAAAAATACGTTTTGTTATATCAACTTCATTTTTGATTGGTTTTGTCTAGTATGTCTCTTTACAATTCCTTATTTTCAACTTCGCCATTATTTGCTTATTTCTGATTTTTAAGATATCTATGACTCTTTTTGATTTCTAAAAGTTGTTAGGTTTTGCAATAGTTAATTTTACCTGCCAGGTTGGATAGGCCATGGTACCAGTCTTTGGTCAGACACCAGCCTCGATGTTGCTGTGCAGCTATTTTTAAAATGCAATTGACACTCAAATTAGAAGACTGTGAGTACAGCAGGTTACTTTCCATAATGTGAGTAGGCCTCATCCTATCAGTTGAAGGTTTTAAGAACAACAACAACAAAAAAAAACTAGTCCCCCAAGGAAGCTTCCGGACTGTTTTCTCACTCAAACTGCAATATTAACTCTTCCCTGGGTCTCCAGCCTGCAACCCTGCCCTGCAAATTTCAGACTTGCCAGGCCCCACAATTGTGTGAAACAATATCTTATAGTAAATCTTTCTCTCTCTCTCAATAGAAAGATAGATACTTATGGCCGAGAGATCTAGATATATATAGATATAGGTATATGGATATAGATAGATGTAATATTTATGTCTATGTACATGTATAGCTAGCTATGTACACATACACATGCATTCTGTAGTTCATACACACATACAGACTTATATATAGAGAGAATATATGTACACAAATGTACACATGCACACCCATTCTATTGATTCTCTTTTCTGGAGAACCCTGACTAATACAGATTCTTTTCTCAAACTTTTCTTGATCTTAGTTTTTTTTTTAAAGAAAGTATATATTTTACTTTTTTTGTTTATTCATTTCCATCTCATTTACTCAAACATATTTATTTTATAACCAGTATTTAATTATTTTATTATTAAATTTTTAAGAGTCTAAATGTTCTTTGTGGGCTTTTGTTTGTTTTTCTGCTTGTATATTCTCACTCATTGTGCAGGATCAATTTGGCTTCATCCCTAATATATTTTTGTACTTTAGATTGAGAGCATACCTTTTGTGGGAAATCTGAGGGATCTGGGTTGTGGGAAGTCTCTCTGAAAAGGACTTGAAATGGCCCAGGAACTACCATCATGAGAACACTTTACATTCTTTCCTTGAGTCTGGGTTTCCTATGCCAGAAATGTGGAATAACCTTAAACCTCAAACTAACATAAGACAAGCCTAATGTTATAATATTTAGCAAAACTCTTATTTTTCACCTAAGCTCAGGCCAAAACCACATGTTTGTTTTGTAATCTTTTACAAAAGGGTAATATGTATTTTTTTTTTCAATTTTACATATTCACTAAAGGTGGAGACTTTTAATGGTTCTGGTTGTTATTTAGGGGTTTCAATTCTAAATGCCCACTTTGAGTAAGTTAGCATGACTCTGTAGTCAAAGTGATGCCTTCTTTTTTTTTCTTTAAAGTAATGCCTTTAATGTGCCCTCCTCCTATTTTCTGAGCTGTCCAGTGCCCTCACGTCTGTGAGACATTCAAATTTTCTCTACAGTTATTAGCTTGCTCTTGATTTATTGTCTCTGGGATTTCTTTTATGTTTTTAAATTTTCGGCTATAATGAGAAGCATGTGTAATTTATTCAGCATTTCTACTTTGTTTATATCAAGGTGTTCACAGAACATGTAGCCCGAAATGAATTTTTTCTTAAATAAATTAAAATTAATGTACTTAGTAGAAGAAAGAAAATTTTAGTCTTATTTGTTAACCTTAGTGTTTTGAAAATGAAAATTAATTTTAGAGTTTGTACCTTCCTTTTTATATATGTGATTACCTTAAACATAAAAACAAAGTAACAGTTTCTTCTCTTCACTGCTGCATGACTTACACCCTCTCTCAATTCCATTAACAGAAGAGTTTCTTTTTTTCTTTTGTAGTTATTAGTAAACAATGGAGAATATCTGTAAAATTTAAACTCATTTATTGCTTCAGAGTTCAAAATTTTAGTGAATACTCTTACTATTATCTTAAAAACTATCATTTTACAAATCATTTAAGAAAAATATATGAAGAATGTTTTAAATGATCATAATATTAATATCTACATGGAGAAATGAGAGTACAGAACATGATTTTTCAATTATTCTATTGGGTTAATTTCTTTGTTGTGACAGTATTTGTGCTAATTTTGTCTTTCATTTTTTATTTTGTCTCTCAGAGGTGTCAAGTAAGCAATATAATGGTGAAACTCACTATTTTATTCCCACGATTAACATTTCTCTGAAGTTTAAGAGTATGTTTTTGAGTATGTGTGCAAGCAGACTTTTAAAGTAGCCTAAAAAATGGATATTTCTTAAAAAATATTCTACTTTGTAAGTTTCTATGTGACACTTCCAAGAACAAAACTAAAAAATACTACTTTTACACTGAAGTGACTAATTCCTCAATTTACATCTCTGAAACTGGGGTTTAATAATACACAGTTTAAGATTTTATAAAGAGAGCAACTAGCCCAATGGTAGACACTAAGTATTTTCTAATAACCTTTATTTTTTCACTTTAATTTTATTTCCTTTAGAGCCTGAGGACGTTTACTACATACATGGGTCTATTCTCCACGCTGCTTAAAGGACTATAGTTCAGACATAGTTTAGTATCAGTGTTCAAAGGAATCTGAAGTAGGACATTGCCATCAATTTTAATGAGTTAATGATACAGTAGATATTATTAAAAATTCTTGACTCTTTTAAATGAATCTGGACATCTCAGCAAGCAAATAATAATGCCTTCTGATTGAAAAAGTAAACGGGAAACAATATCCGGTTAAAAATATTTTTCCATGTGTCTGTTGGCTGTATGAATGTCTTCTTTTGAGAAATGTCTGTTCATATCCTTTCCCCACTTTTTGATGGGGTTGTTTGGTTTTTTTCTTGTAAATTTGTTTGAGTTCTTTGTAGGTTCTGGATATTAGCCCTTTGTCAGATGAGTAGATTGCAAAAATTGTCTCCCATTCTGTAGGTTGCCTATTCACTCTGATGGTAGTTTCTTTTGCTGTGCAGAAGCTCTTTAGTTTAATTAGATCCCATTTGTCAATTTTGGCTTTTGCTGCCATTGCTTTTGGTGTTTTAGACATGAAGTCTTTGCCCATGCCTATGTCCTGAATGGTACTACCTAGGTTTTCCTCTAGGGTTTTTATGGTATTAGGTCTAACATTTAAGTCTCTAATCCATCTTGAATTACTTTTCGTATAAGGAGTAAGGAAAGGATCCAGTTTCAGCTTTCTACTTATGGCTGGCCAATTTTCCCAGCACTATTTATTAAATAGGGAATCCTTTCCCCATTTCTTGTTTCTCTCAGGTTTGTCAAAGATCAGATGGCTGTAGATGTGTGGTATTATTTCTGAGGCCTCTGTTCTGTTCCATTGGTCTACATGTCTGTTTTGGTGCCAGTACCATGCTGTTTTGGTTACTGTGGGCTTGTAGTATATTGTTTGAAGTCAGGTAGCATGATGCCTCCAGCTTTGTTCTTTTGACTTAGGATTGTCTTGGCAATGCGGGCTCTTTTTTGGTTCCATATGAACTTTAAAGCAGTTTTTTCCAATTCTGTGAAGAAACTTATTGGTAGCTTGATGGGGATGGCATTGAATCTATAAATAACCTTGGGGTGCTGACGAGTTGATGGGTGCAGCACACCAACATGGCACAAGTGTACATATGTAACAAACTTGCACGTTATGCACATGTACCCTAGAACTTAAAGTATAATAAAAAAAATATTTTTCCATTCCCCCCCATTCATTTTTTGTGTCAAATATTCCAGGAGGATAACTATTTGAACGTGAAAGTTTCTTGACCTGTAAGATTTTCCTATTAGAATGCAAATGACTCAAAAGACAAACATGTTAAGTCTTAATTATCTTGACTATATTAAGCTATTTGTTAACAAAAAGCTATAAAATACATATCTTGGAAGTATGATGGAGAATGGCAGAGGCAATGCTCATGCTACTCACAATCTTATGGTCACACAGACACATCCACACCTACAATGTACATGCTGGCTAGAAAACTGATGAAGTCCCATTATCATGTTTATGTGTGTGCATACACTATATAAGAACACATCTAATGAATGTTAATCATCTGTGATGAAGATGAAGAAAGCATTTTCAATGGATTCATGCACTTTGTAATGAAAATCTCTGGAAGGCAAATTAAACTATTGAGAATATCTTATCTGGAATATATATCAAAGCAAAATAAAGAACAGATTATTTGCACATATATTTGTTTTCTTCCAAGGTAGAGACAGAATATCTTCAAAGGGGAACACAATGGAAGCAGAAAGACCTCTAATCATCTTGAAACATCTTTATCTCTTCTTAGAATGTGAAATTTTTCTTGATGAGTGAGCAGTGATGTGTGCATTCTTTTTTTTTTTTTTCCTGAGTTGGAATCTTGCTCTATGGCCCATGCTGGAGTGCAGTGGCATGATCTCGGCTCTCTGCAACCTCTGCCTCCCGGGATCAAGGGATTCTCCTGCCTCAGACTCCCAAGTAGCTGGGACTTACAGGCAGGTGCCACCACACCGCTATTTTTTTTGTAGTTTTACTTTAGTAGAGATGGGGTTTCACCATGTTGGCCAGACTGCTCTCAAACTCCAGACCTCAGGCGATCCATCTGCCTCGGCCTGCCAAAGTGCTGGGATTACAGGCATGAGCCGCTGTGCCCAGCCGATGTGTTCATTCTAATTCTGTTTATATACTTACCTTATTAACATCCACACTCTTTTGCTCAGAAACCACTACCTACTTCACTGGAGATGTGAATAAATGTGATAGTAATATCCATACTAACATGATTCTGGCATAATCTTTCTGCATCATTTATTTTGAATTTGATTTTTCTGATCATGCTGGTGAATGAGAAGTGGGAATTGAATTAAGTTCAGATTTTCAAACATAAAATCTCCCCAAAGGCATTTAATATTTCATATTCATATGGAGACATTTGGGAGGATGAAATGTAATTAGTTTAAGCAAGATATTTAAGACTTCGCTATCATTCGTATTCTGTGCTCAGTCGGATAAAGTAAGTGTATATAGCATTGCAATCTGTTTCAGCAGAATAGATGAGAAGCCATGCTTTGCCCTTAGCAGTAATAAGGAAACGAGTAAAGCAATCCAACCAGCAAAGCAAAACAAAACAAAGAGTAATTTCAGGAGCCTTACTAGAAAGCTGTTTAACAAGGGGGAAAAATGCTTTTCTTTATATTCCAGTGAGAACAAGAACAAATTTCTTACTTTGATAACAAAGTTACCAAAAATCTAGAACTCTCTCTTTAGTACAAAGTAATATTTTTAAAACATTGTCTATATAGGTATTAAAAAAAGAGTATAAAATTTTCCATGACTGTTTTTCAGATTTCTTTTAAAACATTTTAGCACAAAATCACACTAATAAAATGACCAAATATGAAGAAGCTTAATATGTTAAAAGACATTCACACACGCATACTCATACAACTCACAAATTAACCAAAAAAACAAAACACATAAAAATTGCTCTGGTTTAAGGAGGAGATAGAAAATCATGCAGGCTGAATGTAGACCTCTTCCTGTTTACCCTCTTTCCATCTTCCTTTTTCTCTCTTTTAATTTGTCCATTGCAAGCTCCCAAACAGATCCAGGAGCACTGTCAAAAAAACACTGGCAGAGTAAAACAATTCGCGAACTTACAAGTGTCTTTTTAAAATCTTTGCAAACATACCACTTATCTCCAAAACTAAGACAGTGTATTTGGGAAAAAAAGGCACATATTCCTCAATGGCAGAACTAGTTAGAAGAGATAATAGGGATAAATTAAGAGCAAGCAATAACTCATAACCAATTTAAATTTATTCCTAATAAACATTACATATGTATGGGATGGTAAAAATATTAATAGGTAATAACAATTGTTCAAATGTAAAGAAGCTTATGAGACATGAAGAAAATGAGAAACATAAATATAATTATATCAAGGCACCTCATAATCAAATTGCGTCAAACCAGTGATAAAGAGAAAATCTCAAAATTGGACAGAATAAAAAAATCACATTAAGGAGCAGAGATAAGAACGACAATAGATTTTTCATTAGAAAAAAATGAGGCCAAAATGCAATGGAGTCATATCATTAAAGTACTGGGAGAAAAGTAAACTATCATCTTAGAATTCAATATTCAGGTAAAATATGTTACATGAGCAAAAGCAAAATAAGAGTTTCTTAGACATACAAAAGCTAAAGAATACATTGATGGAAGATGTACATTATAATAAAGGTTTAAAAAAATTCGGCTGGGCGCAGTGGCTTGTGTCTGTAATCCTAGCACTTTGAGAGGCCGAGGTGGGTGGATCACCTGAGGTCAGGAGTTTGAGACCAGCCTGGCCAACATGGCAAAACCCTGTCTCTACTAAAAGTACAAAAAATAGCTGGGTGTGGTGGTGAATGCCTGTAATCCTAGCTAGTCTGGATACTGAGCTTGAACCTAGGAGGCGGAGGTTGAAGTGAGCCAAGATCACACCACTGCACTCCTGCTTGGAAGACAGAGCAAGACTCCATCTCAAAAAAAAAAAAGTTCTTCAGGCAGAAGCAAAATGATAACAGATGGAAATGGAGACTTACCTATAGGAATAAAGAGCATCAGAAATGATAAATAAATATATTTGTATATAAAAAGACTTTTTCTGATGTTTAATGTCTTTAATAGATAACTGACTTATTAAAACAAAAATGATATCAATGGACTGTTGTGTTTAAAACATGTAGAAATAAAATGTATGGCAACAATGACACACAGCCTGGGACAGTCAGAAATGCAAGTATCCTATTGTAAGTTTCTTTTACATTAAGTGTGATAGCATTACTTGAAGGTGAACTGTAATAAGTTAAATACAATTATAAGAACACCATATATTATATATAGTATTATATATGGCATGTATAATAAAATGAAACAAAGTATTGTAGCTAATGATTCAACAAGTGACATAAAAGTAATAATGAAAATTCTTAATAATGTAAAGGCAGAAAAGAGAGAAACATAAAACAAGTAATAGATGGGACAAATATAAATTAAATGGACAAATAGAAGATTTAATTCTGACCATTTCAAGAACCACGATTAAATACAAGTGATCTAAATATACCAATTAAAATACAAAGATTGTAAGTTCTAACAAAAAAGCGTGACCTAACTAAATACTGCCTACAACACACACACACACACACAAAGTTAAAAGTAAAAGGACGCAAAAAGAAATCCATGTTTTCATTAGTCAAAAGAAAGCTGGAGTGGCTAAATCAATATCAGACAAAATTGATTCCAGGGCTAGAACATCATCAGGAGTAAAAAAAAATGTTGATTATTTATGATAAATACAATGAATTCTTCAAGAGGATGCAAAAAATTTTAAGAATTTATCTTTAGTAGACCAGCACTAAAACAATTTTCAAAAAGTCTTTAGAAAAGTGAAGCGGATATATAAAATTTTGGATCTGCTATAGTCTGAATGTGTCCTTTCCAAAATTCGTGTGTTGAAACTTAATCCCCACTGTGATGGTATTAAGAACTGGGATCTTTAAAATGTGATGAGACAAAATGGGTTTGTCTTATAAAAGTGCTCAAGCGTGAATCTCTTTTCCTCTTCCACCACATGAGAACACAGCACTCATTCCTGTTTTGCTCTTCCCCGCTTCACTATGTGAGGATGATACCATGAGACGGCATCATCACTGAAACAGGTCCTCACCAGAGACCACACCTGCTGGCACTTTGATCCTGGAATCCCCTCTTCCAGAATTCTGAGAAAATAAGGTTTCATTTTTTAGAAATTATGCAGTCTGTGATATTCTTTTACAGTAGCACAAATGGAAGAAGACAGTATTTATCTACACTAATTGTAAATATGTAGGTATGTAAAAATGCTTAATTTTAAAACATCTTCAAAGGTAATTGACATTACAAATTACAACCTGTGATGGGGTTTAAAACACGTTTAAAAATAAAATGTAGGAAAATAATACCACAAATACTAGAAAGTGGACATAGAAGTTTACTGTCGTAAGATGTATACGTTTAAGAACTGATATCGTACTGTTTGGAGGAACACTATAATAAATGTATATACCAGAAACCTCAAATAAGCATCTATAAAAACCAAACAGAGTTTTAGCTAATAAGTCAATAGAAGAGATAAAATGAAATTGTAAAAAATATTCAATCCAAAAGATGGAATGATAAGAAGAAAAAAGAACAAAGAACAGAAAGAATAAATAGAAAATAAGTAGAAATATGGTCTATTTAAACCAACTCATATATATGGTCACAACTAAAGTGGTTTAACACTGAAGTTAACATATTTTAGGTTTTCTATACCCTTACTTTTGTCCACTTGAAATCTGCTACACAGTGTTGTGTGAATACTTACTATTATTAAACAGTTTCTACTATTTTATATGTAATACTTTTTATTGGTAATATATTAAAGTTTTAAATATTTTACTATTTTAAAATATCATATAAGTAAAGATATGTATAAATGCTATACTTTTATTCACAGGTGTGACTTTTAGCAATAAAAATTATCCCTTTTAATACTGACATTTTTATTCTGAATTCTGCTTTATTTGTTCATTATTTCTGAAGTGTTCATTAAATTTTTTTGTTATTACGGATGGTGGTTTCACTTCTACTACATCTTGTAAATAATTATGTATATTTATATTGTATATAAGTTATATAGTATATACTATATATAAATTACATGTTATAAAATATGTCACATATTTTATACATTATATAAATTGATTACATATAGAATCACTATTTACTTCTTTATGTTAGTTATATATCCTCCTGACTTAGCTTTATCAATGATTTTCCAGGATTTTCTAGATTTTTTATTACATCATCTGTGAATAGAGATATATTTACTTCCTGTTTTTCCTAATTCTTCTTCCTGTGATTATTTTATCTTCATTAAAAAAGTAGTGAAGATGGTGAGGATCCTTCACTTGCTTAGGATTTTAGTGGAAATATGTCTCGTAGTTTCATATTTAAAAAGCTTCTAGCTTTCATAATGAGGTATGCATTTTAATCATGTATTGATATATTAAGGAGTATTCATCAGTTCATATTTATTGAGTCCTTTACATCAGAAATGGGAACCAAATTTTGTCAAATGCCCTTTTGGTTTCTGAGAATATAATGTTATACATCTTCTTTTCTGCTCTATTAATATGGCATATTATATCAATTTATTTGTAATGTTAAACTTAGGCTTACATTTCTGAAATAAATACCATTCGATTATGATGCATCATTTTCTTAATGTGGCGTTGAACCCTTCTAATTCTTATCCTTTACTTTCTATAACAATATTCATCAATGAATATTTATGGAATATATTAAATATTAATGAATATCTATTAATGGACCTGGTCCTTTTCAAGGAGTGGTTTATTGATATCTTTCTCTATTTCATCAATGGAAATTGTCCAGTAAGTTTTTTATTTCTGTTGCCTTCAATTTTGGCAAATTCTGGTTTTTTTAATGAATTATCGATTTTACCTAGCTTTGAATATGTAATTTTATAGACACATCCAAAGAAATTCTTCATTATATACAAATTTTAAAGTTTTGGTTTAAAAGTCATTCCTCCTTTTCATTTTTTATTTGGAAATTTGGGCTTCCTTCCAAATTTTCTTGATTTTGTTGGTGGGTTGTCTACTTTATTATATTTATATTTTGTCTAACGAACCAATGAACCAAGGTTTTTAGTCATTAATCAAAACTACTCTTTGTTGTTGTCTATTCCGTTATTTTGTCATTGTTTTCTTGTTTTATTTTGATTTTCTATGGTTCTTTGTCTTGCTGCTTGAAGGGAAATGTCATTTTTATTCATTCTTTTTTATTGATGAAAGTTGTTTAGCCTATCAATTTTTAAAAATTTTTAAATTACTGTTAGTGCAGTGAGCTGAGATTGCACCACTGCACTCCAGTCTGGGCGACAGAGCAAGACTCTTCTCAATAATAATAATAATAGTAATACTGCTAGAAATATTTGACAATTTTCTGTTATGTAATGTTTTATTTTAGATTTTTCCTTTTGCCTTCTTCAAATACTTAATTAACATAATAGCCTTATTGTTTCTTTGTTTTTAAGTTTCCATGAGGGACAGTCTTTTCAGTATGTATTTTTCTATTAGCTTCTAGTTGCTTTCATTGTGCTCAGATTATTCTATGTCTTACTTCTTCTGAAAGAACTTACCAGTTGTTTCCCTGTAACCAAAGAGATGATCATTTTGTAATACTGCTATGTACAATTAAGAAGGCATATTTGATATATATTCATAAGGCTACATATTCACATATACTGTAACTTACTTTGTATACTTGATATATCTTATTTTGAAATTAATATGTTAATGTTTTCTATTATTACTGTGATTCCTCTCACATTATCTGTCGTTCCTGCTTTATAAACATAACGGCAGTGTTATTTGTTGTAGAAACCTTCTCAATTGTTATATCAGTATTTCGAATTGTGACTTTTAGGTTTTTGTCACATTTAATATATCTTGGCCTGAATTCTACTTTATTTAACGTCAAGATCTCAGCTTCTGCTTTCATACCGTTTTCCTTTCCTATTCATTTCATTATATTTAGTCTTTCTTTCAGATGGTTCTCTTTTGAACACACAGGGATGGGTGTTGCCTCATGAGGCAATTTGGTATTTCAGTTGATAGGATAAGACCATTTAGTTTTTGATATAGCTATTGTTTAGTCTCAATGCTATCATATTAGCTTATCTTATAAATTATATACATATATATCTGCTACGTTTCTTTTTACCTGCATCATTTTGGGAGGCTTGGGATATTTGTATTTATATTATTTTAGTAATTATGTTTGTTTTATGCTTTTATAATGCCCTAGTACCACTTTAAAAAAATACTTTTTACTATCTAAGTTGTCAGTTTTAAATAGTATCCTACCAACTATTTAGGTTATGGGTTGACTACCATCAACCAACTATTCAATAGTAAAAGAATTACTTTGTCTTCCTTTTGTTCCCCCTCTCTTAGTTGAAGTAGTGTTATTTCTAATTTGTATTATAATGGACCTGGTGCTTTTCAAGGAGTAGTTTCTTGGTCTCCTACTAATTTTTGTAGTTTAGCTTCATCTCCAGTTTTATTGATGTATATCTTTTTGCTTTTCTCTGAATGCAAAATTGACTAGATAATGCTTACTATAAATCTTTGGCCCAAATTTCCCCAATTGTATCTTGGTTGGATACAGTTTATGCTATAGTAAATTGTTCAAGCATGGCACATGAGTACAGTGCTTTCTGATTTCAAGTTTATATCCATGTTTAAAAATATTTTTCTGTATGAAAACTTTGGTTTGCACTTTCTTTGAGTTTCTGAAAAATGTGGTTTCACTCTTGTCTTGCGTTTTTGTTGTTCCTCAGAAGCTCGGTATCAGCTTAATTTTTTTGCTCTTGCAAGTAATTTGGTTCTTTCACTTTCTTCTTATCCATGAAGATTTATTTTATCTTTAAGGTAATAGTTTTGCTGAGCTACAACTTGATCATGGGTCATTTGGCTAGAGTATATCTTCATTTGGGGTTAATATTCTGAGGTACACACCTGACTAGTATGTAGATTTTGGTAGATTTAGGTCTTCTTTTATTTTTGCAAAACTTTTATAGATTATACTATTATATTTGGTTCTCATTATTTTGTTTTTTGTTTTTGGATTGAATGATAAACATTATGATGAATCTTCTCTGCTTCCTCCTATTTCAACCACTATTACTCTTTCTCTCATATTGTCAACAAAAAAAGTATTCTAATGTACAATCTCTTAGTCCATATAAGTGAGTTTTTTTTATGATAACTAATAGGAAATTTAGTGTCTGGTCCATGGACTATGATAATTTAGAATTTTACTACCTATTGTGACTTGCTCTCCAAAATTACCATCTCAATTCACATTGCACCAACCATAAAAAAGGTTATCATGTCCCCTTACTCTTCCCCACATCTGCTATCAAACTTTTTCCCTGTACTGAGGAGTATAAAGTGATATTCAAATTTTGTATTAATTTGTATTATCTTAATTACCAATAATACCAACTAGTATTATGTATTTATTGGCTGTGTTTTTTTCTGTGAATTCCTTGTTCATATGCTCATTTTTCTATTGTATTTTCTTTTAAAATTACTGATTTATGGGAGCACTTTATGTATTGTCAACATTAATCCTTTTATTTTGCATATTAAATATAATCTGTTACATGCATGTATGAGTGAGTACATGTATGTATGTGTGCATATGTATGTAATTGACTTTTTGACTTTTATTTTATCCTTTTCTTAATGGTTTTATTCTTTATCATTAAGAAGCCCTCTTTTTTCCTATTGTCAAATCATAAACGTATTTTCCTATATCTTCTGCTAATATTTTATAGAATTATATATATATTTATTATATCAGCAGTTTGTGAATTTGTTAAGAAGTAGAGAATTAACCTTTTTTTCTTCAAGTATGCAGGCAAAAGTAAAGAAAATTTTCATGAGGAAAACATTCTTTCAATCGAAGAAAGTCTTTTTCATTGGAATATTGCTTTATTTATCAGAAAAATAGAATGACAACAGAAAAACATTAATCTTTTATCTGTAAATATTTTTCTTAATTGGGGACTTTATAAATAAACCTGCATCATGTGCGATTGTCTCCTAATCTTGCTACCCAGCCTCAGGTGGAGTTTACAGCGCTTTAGTGCTCAGATTGTGAGATACAGTAATTCAACTACAATTTGCTGTAATACAGCAGCAGGAGTTTGTGTTGATTTGCCATGAACCCATTTTTAGGAATAGCATTGGAGGGGAATATATGTGGTCATGTGTTACATATGAATAGACAAAACCTGGGCTTTTAGCCCAAAGAAGGGAAATCTTAGAGAATTCATGATAGTGATCTTTAAATATTTTAAATAATGTCATATCTAAAGAAAATAGAAATGAAATTTAGCTTAATGGCATAGAAAGCTATTTAATACTAAAACTGACTAAGAATTGGGTAGATGGTCATCTGGGAAAGCAGATTCTGATGACCAGAAATCCTCACAGAAGCTGGGTGGCCAGATTTCAAACCATACAAAAGGGAATAGGATTGAACATTTGCAATAAGTTGAACTTAACATCACTTTCACTTCTAAGATACTATTATTTAATTTGATGCTAAATCACTTGGAACTTTCATAGCCTCATGAAAATTAAGTGCTGGTAATATAAGCAGAGGAATTTTCTTTCTTTTTTTTTTTTTTTTTTTTTTTGAGACGGAGTCTCGCTCTGTCGCCCAGGCTGGAGTGCAGAGCAGAGGAATTTTCTAATGGAATGTGTGTAGAGTGAAGGACTGGGAAACAGTAAGGGTATTGTTTTGTAATTTATGTTGGATGCCATTAACACACTTCCTAACATAGTCCAGTGAGGGAAAGTAAATAGGAGGTGCAAAGTCCAGGAGGCTAAAAGTGGTAAGGATGAGGGGAAGAAAGGATGACATTTCTGGAGTCTAAAACATTCTGGGTACTCAAAACCCCCTAACGTTTGCTGTTGATTTTTTTTTTTTTTTTTTTCTTGAGGCGAAGTCTCGCTCAGTGCCCAGGCTGGAGTGCAGTGGTGTGATCTCAGCTCACTGCAGCCGCTGCCTCCTGGGTCCAAACGATTCTCCTGCCTCAGACTCCTGACTAACTGGGACTGTAGGTGTGTGCCGCCATGCCCGGCTTTTTTTTTTTTTTTTTTTTTTTTTCTTTTTTTGTATTTTTAGTAGAGACAGGGTTTCACCAGCAATTAAAACATTCAGTACAATCACCAGGAGCTGTTGATCTTTCTATTGGATCCTCAGCATGCTCCAAGACATCTAAGTCACTCATATCTAGATGTTGTTTTGGTCACTTTTATCTTTGCTTGCAGGTGTTTTTAAACTTCTCTCAACACAAATGTAGATACTTTAAACAAAGTGTTAGGAAGCAAAACATGCTTTGGACCACATCATATCAACGGTTTTTCTAACTTATATGCAAACAAAACACAGTTGAGTATTTTTTCTAAAGAGTTTGTACAACAACAGGACTGGAACTTCAATTAGGTAGTGGAAGTGGAAGCTCTGAGAAAATGTGTTCATTCATCTGAAATAGTGCACCTCATGCCAATTTAGTTTGTGACCATGGTATATGAATTTACAGGATATTGTATTAGTATATTGGGAATTAAAATTTATATGGGGTTAACTATGGAACATATTAATTATTTGCATTTATAACGTGGGAAATTAGTAGCAGAATTGGGTAACTGGGATGGTATGAGGTGAGGCAAAGATGAACAAAACCCAAGCTAGGCCTAGTGGGTGAACAAGGGCAAGAAGAGGTGTCAGAGAAGGCAACCCTTGTGACATATTTTCACGATTAATATTATCATAGAAATATTTTTATGAAGAAATGAAAAAAAAACAAAAAGTCATTCACTCACTGGGAACAAAATCCATCTCTCTTAATATCCTGTATTATCTCTTCTCACATAATTCAGTCTACCTGATGTAGAATATAGAACAAGGGAAACTATGCAGAAAGAAAACTGTTAAATTCTTCATTAAGGGACTCTAAAGGTCAAATTATACAAGGGAGAGTTTTGACATTTTTGCAAAGGATTGTATAGGAGATACTCAAATAAAAAGCCACTTAGCCTTGATTAAAAGGAAAGGTGATGAAACATCACCATACCTATTTCCTGAGTGACATAACTTGACATATTCCTCCCTCCCCATTTTCATTTCTCCTTTCTTCCTTCTTTCCATCCTATCTACCCTGTTATTTCTTTCCATAATTTGTCACCCTTGTCACTTTAATATAAAATATACCTTGCCTAAACTATACAACATAAAATTACTAAAATATAAATTTTGGACTTTAATTCAAACTGTCAGTGGGTCATTTTTTCAGAAGGAAAAGTTGTGTTCTTCTTTTTTCCCCCACTGTCATCATTAGGACATTAGGCTGGTTCAAGGGCAATGTACTGAATGATGAAATAATCTCTGAGCATATCTTTTAACTAAATGCCCAGCATGATACTCTTTGTAGTGAATGTTTTAATTGGCTACTTTCTCCCTCTGGAGCCCAGAATAAAAATGTTAATCTTATTTTCCAGACATTATTAGCACTGTTTGCCATTTTCCTAATAAAGCCACAATGCTCTGAGCCTTTCATCATAGCTTTCCAGTAGGTTCCCCAAACATTCTCCCCTAATTACTATAGCCTGGAAATAAAACCTTTCACCCCTTGTAAGTTTTACTGAGCAATCAGCAATTTGCTGAGAGGAACAACGACCATCTTCTATATCTCAGACTTCATGTAGCTATGCTTCTCTTAAATCAATTCAGTTTTATGTTCACTCTTTGAGGGATGATAGTGGGGTTGCTATTTCCAATTCTCAGAGAGCAATTGGTAGCAATAGGTAGAAATGCCTCCTATGAAGAAATAATTATCGTGTCTGTTAACCTGTGGATAAGAGCTGGGTGAGAAGCTAGTTGAGAAACTGCCATGCAGGATGAGCTGTTTCTCTCCTCAAAGTGAGCCTGTTGAAATAGGGTTACCTTAGCATTGTTTTTCCTTATTTCTGTATTAAACTTTATTAAAATGAAAAGGAAATGCCTCGAGAAAGTGAAGTCTCTGGTCATTGATAGCACTGCCTGTAAGTCAAGACACTGCTTCTTTGGTATTTTCTATCCACCTTTCCCCAACCAGTGGAGTGCAAGGGGCTCCTCATATTGAGGTTTCTTTTGAAACCCGAATGGTTATATTCAAGCTAAATGAATCAGGGAGAACTAATTCTTTTCTTCCTTTTTGTGTGGAAAGATTTATTATTAATGCTGTCAGTAAATAGAAGCAAAAGTGCAGAACAAATAGGAATTTGAGTATGACAAGTACAGTTATGCATCAGAGGAGAAATCTGAAGTGCATACTCAAAATAGGAGGAGAGAGCAGCTCTTCTCACAACGAAGGGTGACATACAGAGGGTAGAGTTGGCCTAAACACTGACCAAAGGCCAGCAATAGTTAATTTCTGCAGGGGAAAGTACCATAACACACAGTGAATATTCCTCTTCATAATGTATGCTTGAAGAGGAAAGGAGGAATTAGAATTTGGTGAATATCTTATCTCTTTGAGAAGTACTACATACAACATCTCAGTTGCTTTTCAGAACACCTCTGGAAGATATGCTATTTGCATTTCATATACCTAGTAATGGAAACATTAAGACAGTCTCAAATAACGAAGCCAGAGGATGGAGAGATGAGATTTGTTGGGCTATGAACCCATTGCTCTGTCTACTGTAGCACACTGTCTCAAACTGAGAAGAGGTTAAGTGTGGAGACAAAAACATGTTCAAATTGCTACTATATAAATTATTTAAGCAGAGAGTTATAATCTTTGTTAACTTGTTTGATCATTTATTTAAGACATATTTATCAGGTGTACTATGAACCTGGGGATGTAGTAATAAAAAGTAGACAAAGTATGGCATTTAAGAAACTCACAGTGTAGAAGGAAAAATAGTGAACAAATAATTGTTAGGGTGATGAATGTTCTAAAAGAACATTCCTGGATTCTACAGAATTGCAAATGCTCCATCTGGGTAAATTTATAGGCTTTTTAACAGGGGAAGGAGAGGATGATATTAACAAATCACCTATAGGAATTCACATATGTGAATAACCCAGAAGATGGTGATAAGATCTATTCAATGAGATCATTCCATTAGAAAATCAGAGAAAATCCAATTTAAACTGGTTTAGGAAAAAAGGAAATTAATTGACTAATCATAGTGAATAGTTCAAGGTTATTTGTGTTCCAAACATGAATTGATTTAAGGCCTGAAATGTGTCACAAGGATTTATCTCTGAGTTCTACTTCTTCTATGTTGGCTCCATTCTGACCCCAGGCAACTTGAGGCTCATATCATTATGAGCTGATCATTGAGAATGAAAGAGATTGAGACTTTTCCCAAGAATCACATAGCTAGAATAGAAGTTTGTCAAAGGAGACCTAAAACAAACGTCACACAACTGATTCTCAATTGACATGCGTATACTGTCTTGGGTCATTAGACCACACACAATAAATCACTGTGTTTGGAGATACAAGGTACTGATTGGCTTTCCCTATTAGTTAAAAATGAAGATTAGATTATTCAGAGACCAATGGGTCTACATCTAACACTAGAGAGTTAGTGGGTACTGCGTGGGAAAAAAAATCCCTCCAAATCAGAATTAAACATTAACATTTCACACTAATTATAACTCAATAATATTTTCAGAGAAACTATGTAAGCTGTTAAGATCAGGCCTAAAATGAGTCAAAATTATTTACATTCTGGTCATCAAAGCCCTTACAGTCCAATAAAGCAGCCAAAATAATAGATACACATGTAAGAATTATGTAAGGCGGGATAATTCAGCTATTATCATGAACACGCAAGCTGGAACTTTTACTTTTTCTTCTGAAAATTATCCTAAGGCAACAAGGGAAGAAAAAGCTTAAAGAAAACCTAAATTTTCAGTAGACCTTGGAGGCATAAATAATTTGCAGACTCCAAAATCTCTTTAATGGTTGTGAAATGTGTTAATCAGTTAGAAGTCACATAGAAGGAAGTAAAGAGAAAATGTATGGAGCACTGCAAGAAGGCCAAATAGTGGCATCTTAGAAAACACCAGAAAATTATAATTCCTGTAAATATTAGTTTTATTTTGCTGAATAACAGATTGCCACGAATTTAATGAAGTAAAGCAACAGATATTTCTATTATTTCACAGGAGTCTGGGCAGGAGTCTGGGCAGAACTTAGCTGGGTGTTCTGCTCAGTGTATTGCAAGGTTGCAGTGAAATTGTCAGCCAGGATGCATTCTCGTCTGGAGGCTCTAGGGGAAGAATCAGCTTTCAAGCTCATTCAGATTGAGGAGAATGCATATCTTTAGGGGTTCTGGATGAAAGCTGAAAGTTATGTTTTGCTGGCTGTTGGCTGAATATTAACTTCCGGTCCTAGAGTCTATTCACAATTTATAGAGGCTGTCCATAGTTTCTTGTCACTTCGATTTCCTCAACAACACTTCTTATTTCATCAACTCAACAAGAACACATCTCTCTTTCCAGTGTACTAAGACTCAGTCTTATATAACATAACATAATCATGGGAGGACATTCCCTTTGTTATATTCAATTGAATTGTTTGGAAGGAAGTCACAGATCTTACCTATATTTAAAGGGATATGATTATTAAGACAGAATACTAGGAGTCAGGAAATCACTGGAGGGTCTCTTAATGTTTGTTTACTACTCTGAAGTATCCCATATTCTGAAGTAATACTACAGCCTTTGTAATCACAGATGTAGAAGCTGCAGTAAGCAAAAACATACTAGAACTGTTACGGTTCAGATAAACAGAAGAATTAAATATCAATAAAGAATTTTGCAAAGGGGAGTTTAAGAATGCATTTAGTGCTTGTAGTTGCATAAACAATAGCTTATGAGTTGTGAAAGCTCTGTAGCATGTAAAACCAGTATAGCAGTCCACCCCGACAAAGGAACCTTATGCAAATAGCTCTTTCAGGAAAATTTAAATCAAAGTTGAGTGTTTAAAGCATTACTTACTGAATATCCATGTGCTCTTTCATTATTGTTCTCTTTTTCATTAAATATTCTTAAGAGACAAGTCTTGCTATGTTGCCCAGGTTGGTCTGGAACTCCTCAACTTCATGAGTGGCCCTGACCACATGCACCACTGTGCCTGGCTTCCATGTACTCTGTTATGTTTCCCAGTCTGCGTTACAGTTTGGTTGGGGCAGTGTGACTTATTCTGCCCAATGGGCTGTTCATAGAACTGATGTAGACCATACCAGGCTAAGGCATTTATCAGCCAGCATGTCTTGTTGAAAACCATCAGAATCAAGTAATATCCTGAGAGAAGAAAATATGGACCTTTGAGTCATTATAAATATAGCCAAGGAAAATAATGGAAAGAAATGACTTCTCAAATGGTGGATTCAGGGGCTGTAGAGAACAGTGAACCAAGATGCTTCTTGTAGAGAGCAGAAACACAGCCTATAACTTCAATGATGTGTCAAAAAAACTAATTGAAAATATAATTCCAGAAAATTTCTCTAAAATAAAAGAGTAAACAATGGATAAGAAAATTAACTCAGTTTGAACAAAACTAAGATATGTCATTGTTTAGTTATTGGATTTCAAAGACAAAGGAACAATAGTTGGGCAGCCCATCACAAATATCAAGTAATTTATATGGAAGAAAAATCAGGTCGGTCTCATTCATTCATAGCAACTTTCTGTGCCCAAATATGAGCATCTGAAATATTCACAAGAAGAAAGTTATGTCCAATAAATTTTATATTCTGTCAAACTTTTCTTCATATTAATATCAAACAATTTTGAACAGTCAAGAACCCAAAGAAAATTGTTCCCTTAGACCTTTTTTTTGAAGAAACTGCTAATCTATATACTTTTCAAGAGATAACTGGAAAATTAAAATACTGGAGAAAACAGTAAATTTATTTAACAATAGAACTGAAAGAGGAAAATGTGGATTGAAACTGTAGAGCAGAATGAAAACATTAAGTTTCTAAGAAGCTATTCAACAACTCACACAAATTGGAAAGGAATTTTAGAAAGAAGTTGTGTGTAATTACATTTGTTGATTGTTTCATCTGTAAGATCTGGGAGGAACAGATATTTAAAATCAACCTCATACTTAAAAAATTAAAAAATACATTTAAAAGCATATTTAATGATACAAAAGTAAAAAAACAACAAAGGTAATGCTATTAACTAAAATATGATAGTGATGGGGGAAATGAGTCTCACAGACCAACTAAAAATATTATTCAGATTATATTGCACAGCAAAATACAACTTTATTCTATAAACCAGGAACAAACCTAAATTAAAGTGACAAAGAAAAGTTAAAAATAAAAAGGATAAATACAGTTATAGGAAGCAAATATAAACAAAAAGGAAACAGATATGCCAATTATATTATCAGAAAAGGTAGGCCCAAACCATTACACTGGACACAGAAGTTTACTTTATACAGCTAAATCATGTAATTCACAAGGAAACTATAGTACTAAATAAAGTTAAAGAACAAATAATATTGTGTCAATGTCTATAAAAACGAAACGTTGGTAGATTCAGAATTAGAATATACTGAAAGGAAAGTTTAATTAATATCTCTCAGTCCTTGAGAAAGTGAAACAAAAAGTATTAGTGTAGAGAAAAATCTAAATAACATATACATAATTTGATATTATAGAGATTTATATATCAAAATTTATATTCTGAATCTAGAGAATATGACCTCTTTTCAAATGTCCCAAAAATAGTTAAAGAAAATGACCATATCTTAGGCTAAAAAAAATTAAAAACTCAAAGATACAAATATGGCTGGAAACATTTCATTGTAATGCAACACAATCAAATTTTTTTTAAAAAAGAAAAAGAAGCATCTTCCATTTTTAAATTACAAAATTATCTATAAAAACTGTTGAATACATGAAGAATTACAAACTGAGACTGTAGAATATATAATAAAAAATTATAATGAAAATATGACCTATCAGATCTAATGGAATAATTATAGCTAAAACAGTGCTCAAAAATTTAATAGCTTTAAACATTTAAATCTATTTTAAAAATATACAAGCAGTGAATAAATCTGAGAGTTTAAGATTCACAAAACAAACTGATGAAAATGGAAAGTATTGTTAGGGAAAAAAATTAATTAAAAATTAACGTTTTAAAACAGAATGATTCTAGAGATCATAAATAAATACAAAGGCCGATTCCTTGTAAAAACAAACAATTCAATAAAATACATAAATCTACACCTAAACTAAATTAAGAAAAAGGAAGAAAGTATTAATACCCAAGCAAAGTCACACACACACAAACACACCCATATATATAGACAAACACACATATGTGTAGGCACAAATACACATATGTATAGGAAATAATCATACAATTAAAATAATAAAATAATAAAACATTTAAAAACCGATTTTCTCAACACTAAATAATTTAGAAAAATTGCATGATATGGATATTATCTGTGCAAATGTATATGACAAAAACTAACTCCAGGACAGATAGAATTCTAAACAGATTGATTTTCACAGGACAAAACTCAAAATTGTCAGTTTAATACTCCAATTAGAAAATGAATAACTAGACCTGTATAATTTCTGAAGACTCAACCAAATCTTTAGAAACAGATAATATAATAACTTCTAAAACTATTGGAAAAGCAGGGAAAACTTCTAAAATATTTCTTTTTTTAAGCAGCTATATCAGTTAACTCCAAAACCTGATAAAGGTTGTGTAATAATGAAATCTATAGACCAAACTTACTCATAAGCATCAATGCAGAAAACCAAAATAGGATATTAGTATAGAAATTCAGTCACAAAGTAAAAAACGTGACATCATGAACAGTGGATTTTATTCCAGGATGATTAGATATAACTAAATTTATTAGTATATTTCATTCCATTATTAGATTCATTAAAACAAAATCATTGACCATGGACTCTGCAATAGAAATATTCTTCACCAGAGATACATCAATAAATGAGAGACAAGTTAGGTGCCATATGGATTTATAATCTAGTGGGGTGGTTGAGTGAGAAGTAAAATTTAAAAATAATAATTATACAGTTTGCTATTTAGTGATACATGTTAAAAAAATCCTGATGCAGGGAAGGGGAATAGGGAATAATGTGTCCTGGACATAGAAGAGAAGAGTTGCAACGCCAAATAGAGTGCAAGGGAATTTCTCAAAGGTTAGGTGACACATTTGAACCTCGTGGAAATCAGAATTCAGTGATGTAGATATGATGAGATTTGTTCTGATTATCTCAAGGCAAATAGGGTAGCAAGTCTGTGAATGTTAGGAGAATGGGGGAAGGTTTCCAGGAGCACATACAGCTCTAGGGTCCCTCTTTTGCTCTTGCTGTTGGAGGTGAGGAAGACAACCAAGGTCACTGCACACAAAGAGGGAGGAGCTCCTTGGCACCTGCTCTAGGCCAGAAGATGAAGGTGCGAAAGCCAGGAGAGATTCACTCTTCTCCACAGCACTAAGAACTACAGAGGAAATGTATGTGATTATCTCCAACAATGCTGAAATGTCTATTTTAAAAAATCGACTGTTCTTAAGGAAGTACTAGTAGCTGTACATTCCCCTATCATGATGACTATATCTGTGTCAGCACTAATGTCAGTATTAGGCTTCACTACGGCTCAGAGAGGGAAATCACATTGAACCAGAAACAAGATGGCTGTGCTCACTGTTACAACTATTGGGTTTTAAAATAGTTACTGAATATGTTAGCCAATAAATTAGACATGAATTAGGAAAGGAGGAGATTAAACCATCTCTTAGTAACTCAAATGATTCCAAAACAGAAACTCATAATAGAAATCAATGAAAAAACACACAAATAATATGAAAATGTAATAAATTCATGGGGTATAAATCCATACTACACAGAAATTAATACAATTTTTATATAAAATAGAAAATACTTAGAAGGCATAGGGCAAAGTTAAAATAACCATATTTACAATAGTGACAGAATGATAAAATAACTAGGAATATGCTTAACAAGGAAAACAAGCAACCCATTTGAAGAAACATGTAAAATACCTAGAAAAACAAAAAAAGAAGAGCCAAAACAAATAGAAACAGATCATATTCTGATAGGAAGTCTCAAAAAGCAAAAATGCCAGTTCTCTCTAAGTTAGTTTATAGTTTTAACATGATCTCAATAAAATACTATTCATTACATTTTTCTTGCCTTTCATCATTCTTAGCAAACTATCACAAGAACAGAAAACCAAACACCACATGTTCTCACTCATAGGTGGGAACTGAACAATGAGATCACTTGGACTCGGGAAGGGGGACATCACACACCGGGGCCTATTATGGGGAGCGGGGAGGGGGGAGGGATTACATTGGGAGTTATACCTGATGTAAATGACGAGTAGTTGGGTGCTGACGAGTTGATGGGTGCAGCACAGCAACATGGCACAAGTATACATATGTAACAAACCTGCACGTTATGCACATGTACCCTAGAACTTAAAGTATAATAATAAAAAAAAAAGTTGCAACTAATCAAGATGCTTCCAAAGTATTTTATCAACTGAGAAAATAATGGAAATACCTAGGAAATTATAAAAATGAAAATTAGAGAAATAGGCTTAGCCCTACCATTTATTAAAATAATTATAAAGCCTTAGTAAATAAGATTTCATGGTCATGTCTCATAAACAGACATGGAGACCAAAGGAATAGAAAAGAAATGCCAGAATTGGACTCGAGTACATCTAGGAATCTAGGTTATGAAAGGCAATATATATTATCAGTGAAGAAAAGATAGATAAGTCAATAAGTGATATTAGGACAACTGGATACTTAGTCAGACATAGTCAAATTCATACTTTCCATTTGTTACCAAAGTAACTTTCTAATGGATTAAATGTGCAAATGTAAAATATGAAAGTATGAAACAAGACCATAAAATAATACATCCCAAATCTTGGAGGAAAAATAAAATGTCTAATTTTGACTGAACACTCAGGAGGCATTAAAATGGGTCAATTCAAGTAACTTAGGAAAGAACATCTACAAACAAACACAACAAATGTAACATGAGCAAAATATATATGTAAATTATTATTACATATTTTTAGTTTATAGCACTATAAAAGGATAATTTTTCTTAGGTGATAGGAAGTCTAGAAAGCTTTAAGAAAAATATCACAGTCACAATAGAAAAACAAACAATATAGAGAATTCAAAAAAAGGAAATTGAAATAAGTCTGAAAAGCAATTCAGGTAATGGCAATTTCATCTTTCTAGTTGTTAAGGCCAGAAAACTTGGAGTTAAAATTTACTTCACTTCTCTTATACCACATGTTCAATCCTTCATGAAATCTTATTTGCTATATCCAGAATTTGACAACCTACTTTTGCCAGTACCACCCTGGTCAAGCTGCCATCACCTCTTAATGGGATTGCTGCACCGGCCCTCTAACTATCTTTCTTCATTCATTCTTTCTTTGTATGGCCCAATCTTAATAGTAATTAGAAAAATCTTTTTAAAATACATGTCATATTATGTCCTCCTTTTGTTCACATTACTCATTGGTTTCCCATTTCATTGAAAATAAAAGCCTGACCCAGCGCGGTGGCTCATGCCTGTAATCCCACCACTTTGGGAGGTCGAAGAGGGTGAATTACGGGAGGTCAGAAGTTCAAGACCAGCCTGGCCAGCATGGTGAAACCCCATCTCTACTAAAAATACAAAAATAAACCAGGCGTGGTGGCAGGCACCTGTAATTCCAGCTACTCAGGAGGCTGAGGCAGGATAATTGCTTGAACCCAGGAGACAGGTTGCAGTGAGCTGAGATTGTGCTACTGCACTCCAGCGTGGGTGGCAAAACGAGACCCTGAGGAAGGAAGGAAGGAAGGAGGGAAGGAAGGAAGGAAGGAAGGAAGGGCCAAAGTCCTTTAGGTTATTGACAAGGCCCTGTGCATTCTGGCTTCTTGTCATCTCTCTGACAACTTCTACCACTCTTCCCCTCTCCATTTCTGCTCTGACCACACCGAATTCCTTGGGATTATTCCAAGATGCTAGAAATTCTCCCATTTTGAGAATTTTGCACTAGTTGCTCCTTCTGTATGGAACTCATTTCCTAAGATACCTGTTTAGCCCATTTCCTCATCTTCAAGTTTTTGCCCAAATGTCATCATATCAAGAAGCCTACCTTGATTATCATCTCCCCTCTACCTTAGTCTGTTTTATATTTCTTTATAACTATCCTCATAATTTAACATACTATAGTATTTACTGTACATATATCATTACGTGTATAATTATAATATACATATATTTGATTTCTTCCTTTTTGGTTCATTTTTATATTCCCATCACCTAGAATAATAATGGCACATAATAGGCACCTAATAAATATTTATTCAATAAATAAATTTAGTTATATTCCCAATCTTACAGAGAAAGGCAAATTAAAATTCCAATAAGATGCTAGTTTTCACTTAACAAACTGGCAAAACCCAAAAGCTGGTAACACACTCTGGCTAAACAGACTTTGTAAGTTACTGATAAGAGTAGGATATGGTATGATGCATATGGAAAGGAATTATGCAGCATCTGCTGAAATAATTGCTGTGTGTCCTTTGGTTTAGCAAGTTTTTGTATTTATACATGGATGAAATAACTTATATTTGGGTTATGCGTTGTTATCTTGTTGTTACAGTAAAGGAATAGGAAACAATGAAAAGTTAATTGGAAACTGGTTGAATAAATTATGGTACATTAACCCAATGGAATACTGTACAACTAGGAAAAATAATGAGTAGTTCTCTATGCTATGATTTGGAAAGCTTTCCAAAGTTACTTGTTAAATTTAAAAGACAAGGCACAGAACAGTGTGTACAGACATCTAGCATTTGTGTAAAGAGGGACACCTAGCAAATATGTATTCACAGGGCTTATATACATATATGGAAAGTCTGGAGGGATACAGAAAAAAACAATTGGTGTTTGTAGAATGAGGGGGGAGGTTAGGAAAAGGAAAGGAGGAAAATAAAAGAGGGAGATTTTTTATTCATACTTTTTAAAAGATTTTTTAATCATGTTAAAGATGACCTATTTAAAACATTAAATAAGCTGAATGTAAAACCATCACCAGATAGTAAATAAAATTACCCACAAAAGGGGTACAGTTAAAAGAATGGAATTCTCAAACACACTGTGAAGAGTGATATAAGTGCACAAGTTTTCCTCAGAACTTAGACATTTGTTAGACTTTTAAGACTCGATTACAGAAAATCAATATGTAAATGGATGAAGTCAGCCATATGGAAAAACACCCACCTAAGTAATTATTTATTAGAAATGGGTGGCCCCAATCAAGAGATGAGGGTGTATTTTCTATCAAAATATGACTACATTAGCGTACTTAAATTGTGACTAAGACAATGCTATTAATATATTACAAGGATACATATAGCCACCGAAGGTACGTGGCTGATCAGAAATAGAGAAATGCTATAGTCAAAAGGAAAAGCTGGCAGTTCATTCCTCAATATCCCAGAGTGGGAGTCCTCCAGACAATGGTCCTTAGCATGATGGTCTGTTTAACATACACACCCACTGTGGAGACAGGGGCAACAAACCATTTTAACTTGATCTCAAAATCCCTTGAAATTACATAACTCCATAACACTATTTTAATTATAAACAACTTTCTAATTATAATCATATACAGCTTTCTGAGAGAGAATAAAAGTATTAGGGCCATTTAAACATTTCATTCTACTTGATAATCACAGTTTTCTTTTTTTTTTTTTTTTTTTTTAGTAGAGACGGGGTTTCACCATGTTAACCAGGATGGTCTCGATCTCCTGACCTCGTGATCCGCCCATCTCGGCCTCCCAAAGTGCACAGTTTTCAATGGAAATTACCACATGCACATTTTGTTCCCTTGAGATTTTGATTAGCGTGAATCTATATCCCTGACTCTGATCATCTTAGGGATACTAACAGATGCTACAAATCTGTGAAACTGAAGACTGTGCTGAGAGTCGAAACAGTATCACTGAAGTATTGTCAGGGGCATTGTCAGAATGACCAGGTAGCAACGTTCTTATATCACTTCGTATTACTCTAATGACAAACGAAGATGATTGGCTAGAGGAAAACAAGGTGGGAAGAAGGAGCTGACCTAGTTAACTCCCAATATATCCCAGTTTTTAAAATATATTAGGATGAAAATGTGAAAAAAGTTTGTTGGTGCCCTAAGGTAACTAGCCATAAAGGAATAATTTTAAAAAAGAATGTATCATCTTGTATCAATCAATTCCATTAATACAGTACAATCATAAAATACTTTGTTAATAAAGTACCAAGTAGGACACTCTTCATGTAAAAACTGAAGAATGTTGAACTCCTTGCTTTTCCATGCTATCTAAATGAAAACTGATAAGAACCTCTATGTCATTTTCTGTTAATGACCACTCAAGCAAAGAGAATATATCATTAGAAAAGACAACATTTCCTGCAGAGTATCACATTTTTCAAAGTATGGCTATGGTGACTAATACATTTATTTTAAGTATGGAATTAAGGAGGTAGAACTTTTACAGGAACAGGGTGCCAAAGTTCCAAGTCCCCAGTTATACAAATGATTTTCTTTGAGATTTAAATTTCATTTATCTTAAACCATTATGAAGTTTAAATCTATCGCTCAAGAGGGTTTTTTTTTTTTTTTTTTTTTTTTTTTTTTTTTTTTTGCCTGGTATGTTGAAGTTTTAGGTGTATCAAGTATTTATTAAATACTGGGGCAGGGAGTATGGTAACATCCTGAAGGCAACTCTGTTCTAGTTCCTCTTCTGTTCCTTAAAACTACTTGCCTTTCTGTGTCCTTTGATCTCTCCCTCCTTCCACACTGAAACCTTCTATTCCATATCTTTGGCTTTTTGTTTTCTTTCTATCACTCTGATGCTACTAACTTGCAGGAAAAACCTGATATCTTTCCTAATTATGTGGGGAATTAAAGTAGGTAATGTTTACAGATATAAGGAGGTGCTCATTTAAAAAAAAATGTGCTAGGCACAGTGCTAAGCACTTCACAAATATTTCCTCATATAATACTCAACATCACTCCATTGTATTCTCATATTGCAGAGGAGAAAACCAGCACTTATAGAGGTCACAATCTCACATCGTTAGCAAGAAGCAAAGTCATGTTTAGAGCTCAAATTTTTGGAACTCCAAGAAATACATGACTTTAAGGAGTAGGCAAGATTGACTTTCCTTTTCCGTGCTGATTTTCCACACATATCCCCTTCCTAGCCCTTCAGATACAGGCGCTCTGAGGATGATCCAGAATTCCTAAGTAGTAACCCTGTCTGTGGATTGCGCCCTACTGGATTCTCTCCTTGTAGCATTGACTGGGTCATCTGTAACATTCTTCTGACTCACTGTAGAACTGGAACTCAACCCTGACGTCTTGGATTCTTCGGGAAACACTGAGATGGAAGTTACTGTACAGAAAGCTTATTGAGGGCTGTTCTTTTTGATAATACCTATTGAGGAGGGAGTGAGGAAAGCCAGATTGGATACAGGGAAAAGCTCAACTGTGATACAGTTGCAACAGAGGCCTCAGCTCATTCCACAGTAAACTCTGGAATTTTTACTGACTTTTACTGCTTATGCTGATTATACTGCTTATTTTATTTTTATGTTTAAGCTAATTACATATATTTTAGAAAGTAATATATTAAAATGTACAATATTTAAAATTAAATTTCATATCCAAAACACTAAGGTTAACAATTAGGATTAAAGTTGCTTTTCTTCCACTAAGGACACTAACTTAAACCACTTAAGAAAAAAATCATCTCAGGGTACATATTCTGTAAAACACTTTGATATAAACCAAGTAGAAATGCTAAATAAAATACATTGCTTCTCATTATAGCTGAAAATTTAAAAACACAACAGAATTCCCTCAGAGACAGTAATTGAATCACATTACTTGAAGAAATTAAGTTTAGCAACATTTCTTTACCAAGCAAAAAACAAAAAAAATACTGTATTCATATACATTAGTGACAAACATTCAAAATGTTATTTTAAAATAATATTGTATAAATGTAAACAAATACTATAAGGTACCAAAGACATTTTGAAAATGATGAATAATAACTTTATAAAGTGATAAATTTTACTGAGAACAAAATGGATTAAAATAATACAACATATACCATGTTCATCAACAGATATACACCTTATAAAAATGATAAATTCTTCTAAATTTAAATTACAATAAAATATAAGTAAGTTTTTCATTAAAATTAGCACATTAGTTCAAAAATTCAAAGAAAAAATTAATGGTTAAAAAAATCCAATAGAATTGTCAAAACCAAATGTAGCATAAGCTATGAGTTATTAGGCCTTATTCTAATGTAATAGCAATTTTGATATTGTTTTATTAACAGAGAAATAGGTCAATGCAAGAAAAAAGAGTGCCCAGAATGAGACCTATGCATATGTGGAAATGTGAAAAATTCATATAGATTATAAAAATGTACTTATACGTCAGAGAGAAGATTGGTCAGAGAGAGGATTGCACAATAGCTGGTAATGGCAGATCATTCAATAAATTGTGCTGACACTATTTGTTATTCATATCTAGTTAAATAGATCTCTGTCTATCCACATATATATATATACACATATATATATATATAAAAAGTGGGATATTTATATATATATAAAGTGGGATAACTACCTCATATTATACACAATTCAAGATGGAGCCATATCTTAACTGTGAGAAATTTTAAAAAAAACAAGATATTTGATGGGAAATATGATATTTTAAGCATGTAACTGGTGAGCCCAGAGTATATAAGAACTCTTAGAAATCAATAATGGAAACAATTCAATAAAATAATGCCCAAATAATATAAACATTATCAACAGAAGAGTATATTGTAATGTCTAGTAACCATATGAAAATTTGCTCCTCTTCATTAGGAATTAGAGAAAGGCAAACTAAAATAAAGATATGAAGTTTCATACAGAATTTAAAATATTTAAAGTTTGATAATACTAAATTTTAGGTGATCACAATTAAAGATAGTAAAATGGTAAATTTGTATAACTCAAGAATGGACTCATAGAGCTCTTATGACTACAGACTACAGGAATAGTTTGCACATATGCCCCAGGAGACAGATTGGAGACAATACGCAGTAGCATTGTTTGCAGTAATAAGATTAAAAGCATTATTTTTTTTTATACCAGGAGAGTGGGTAATGTGATTTGGTATATAGCGATAGAGTAGAAAATTTTGCATAGCAGTGAAAAAAAATGAATAAATTTATATAGATATAGGTCACAAACATAATTTTGAAAGAATAAGCAAATTACATAGTACATATGATGTTTATGAACATTTTTTAAAAATGCAAAACTATACAAATACTGCTGAAGAACACACATAGTAACATCTTAAAATTCAGAAAGTGGATGATAAATATTAGATTCGCTATGTGGATACTATATGTTTGAGGATGAAATTGGCAGGAAATGTAACATGATAAGAAAAATACATAAATTGACTTTAATGGGTTGACACAATGCTAATATATACTGTAGGGTTAATTACTTTTAACAGCTTTTTAGCATCGAAACTATTTAACATCACAAAATATACTTTCTATAATCTCTCCAATTTCATTAAGTATTTGGAGAAATAGAAAATTGGTGGAAAGTTACATAAAATTTGTTGGATAATTTTGACTTGTCATTCAGTGGCTGTGGCTATTAACTACATTCTGGTATTTTGTCCTTTGTTCCCAAATCCATGTTAGCAAAAACTATGTTGCCTGAAAGTTATTGCTCAGCTAACATGAATTATTTCTAAAATTTTTTAAAAATGAAGATTTCTTGCAGACAAAGGCAACCATAGGGAAATAATGCTCAACTCCACAGAAATTTCCAAGTGATTGTTTAGTAAGGTCGTAATTTTTTCCAAAGAGAACATGATTCAAATTCAGAATCTAACTCCATTAGTTGTTACCTGAAATAACTTATAAAATGCCTTTGTTTCTCATAATAGCTGTCTGGAAAATGGGCAGAGTAATGCCTCACAGGATTATTCATTTTGAGTATCACAATGAAAATTTTATGTCAAAGTGCCTTGCACTTTAGAGGTATTCAGTGAGTTATGTTGCTTTCCCTTTTTAACCAGTGAAGTCTTGGGAGATTCCTTCATTTATTGCCCAAGTTTTTTATTTTATTTTGGAACAAAAATTGATTTTGCTAATAGCAACCAATAAAAACCCTCCTCTCCCTATTTTAAAGTTTCTTCCAAGAGATTTTAATTTCTAAAAGCTGTGTTGGTCTGGGCTACTTGGTTACATATAAACATAACATAGAAAACTTTCAAATCTTTCCTTTTAGTTCTTCATGTAAATATTTTAACCTGCACTGTCTTAATTGACTATGTAAGCTAATTGATTAAGAGCTAAAATTATTTTGTTATCAAATTTAACACTTTTAGTAATCATTTCCAGATTCTTCTGTTATAAATATATCAATACATGATCCACTTGAACTGTAACACCAAAATGCATAAAACATCAATGCTTTGTAAATACTGGTTATTAACAATCTATAAGATTGTTTACCCCAAAGCTAAATGCTGATATGTATAGTTTAATGAGTGTTCTTCAGAGTATTTCTAGCAAATCATAGCCTATAGAACCTATTTTCCATCTAATAAGTTGGAAAGTGGAAGAAAGACATCTGAGCTGAATGTTCTACTGTTTTCTACTTTGGGAATATAAATTGGCTCATTTGTTTGAGTACTATAAATTACACAGCTAAATCTCTCATTACACCACAGGAAGCTCTAGTCCTCTGAGTAATTACTTGATTATCTTGTATTCTGAAAGGTAAAAAGAATAACCTCTCAATAGATAATGCACAATTAATAGAATTAAAATATTGAGCAGGGCTCAAAGCCCTGTAATACTTGTAGAGAGTGACTTTTGCCACTGAAACTGGAAAAACATTCTTTTATGTTCTCTTTCTGAATAAGAGCAAAGGGACAGATGATTATCGGAGAAGGGATAGGAGCACAGGCCGTAAGGTATAGCAGAGGATAATAGATTGGACAAATTTCTCATTTCTTGACAGTAATAACCACTTCCAGCCATATTTCTCCCTGTTCTGTGGTAGAATTCCCAGACTCCTCCAGTCTCCATAAACTTCCACCCTCATCCCAACCTTCATCAGCCTATGATTCCCATTTGAGAACTTTGTTTCACCATATCATTTTAATTTCCTAGGCAAGAAAGTAGATGTCAAAAAATATATTTCACAAAAAATTGATCTGACAAACATATTTGATCACTGTTCAAAATCTTGCATGAGGTTGATAACTGGAAGCAAGGATCTGAATTTAAGGCATAAGAAGATGTCAAGTCTGCTTAGATCTACTATTTGGTAACTACAAGGTGACAAGCCAAATTTGCAGCTTGGTGATTTAGGGAAGGTCAATAGAATTGGAAATCAGAATGAAAAACAAACTTTAGAAAACACAATTTTTATGTGATTATATAGAACAATTAACATGTTGAAAACAGAAGTTATTTAATAATAAGGAAAAGAAATATGGGTAATCCTATTGAGTTTTAGAACAACATTTCAGATGTTAGTCTTCGTAGACTTACATACAGATGTGCCCATATACATATACACATAAGTACAGATATGTGTAGATACATATATTATCCATGTATGTATATGTGAAATAGAAAACAAGTAGAAATTTTGGCAGCATTCACAGAGCTAGGGATTCAACAGTTCAAGAAGTTTATTTAGCAAGGCCAGATCTATACAGAGACTCCAATGTCAAGAAGAAAGTTCCTTTCTGACTTCCTGTGAAGACACAAAGAAGGTAGAGGAAATGTATGTTTGAATATAAAATTAGTTTTTTCTTTAGTTTCTTAACTTCTTCATATGCTAGAGAACTTTTTGTGGTGTTATGGTTGATAATGATGCCAATCTTAATAGCAATATTTTCTGGCATTTCTTTGGGAGCAATGTTCATAATGCTGTTTTGTTCAACAATACTTTTGTCTGCTTTTCCTGTCAAGTCATTTCTTACTTAAACATTCAAATGAAATGAGCTCTAAGGTTCAAAGCAAATTTCCCTTTTCTAAGGATTCCTTTTTTTCTTTCATTTTTATATTAAAGTTAATAACATTTACTTGTAATTAGTACTTTTCTCATTTCTCTCTCTCTACTGAACATAACCCCCTCCTTAGTATTTACGTACCTGTATTATTTCCTCCCATTGAATCTTGGTTGACCCTTTGACTTGCTTTAACAAGAAGAATAGGGTGATACTGTGCCAATTCTGGGCCTAGCAGAAGTGTGGCAAGTTCTGTTTTTAGGCTACTGGGAGCTTGGACCCAGAATGTAAGAATTCTGCCTATGCTGCCATAGAGACCATGAGGAAAAACCTCCTGAAGAGGGCATGTAGAGAGAAAGAGGCTCAGCCATCCCATCACCCCAGGTAAGCCTTCCAGCTCTCCCTAATCTGATGCAAAACTTGATAGCAGTCACGTGAGAGTTCAAACCAGATGATCAGAAAAGCCACTCAGCTGAATTCCATCACAGGAATCTGCCAGCAAGCTTATTCTATAAAGAGCCAGATAGGAAATATTTTTGGCCTTACAGGTCAATGGTCTTTGTATCAACTACTCTTTTGTTGTAGTGCAAAAGCAGGCACAGTCAACACATAAACAAATGATTGTAACTGTGTTCCAATAAAACTTCATTTATGGAAATTGACATTTTAATTGCATATAATTTTGCATATCACAAAATACTCTTCTTTTAAAATTTACTTTTCAAGTATTTAAAAATTAAATAAATCTCTTCTCAGCTCTTAGGAAATACGAAAACAGATGACAGAACAGATTTGTTGCTTGGGTCATTGTTTGGTGACCCTACTCCGATCAACCCACACAATTGTGAGAAATAATACAAAATAGCTTTTTTAAGCCCTTAACTTTGGGATATTTTGTTACTGAGCGATAGATAACACAAACACTATTTTTCAGATCTTGTCTCAGGGAAGGAATAAAATCATCCAAACTCTAGGTATGGGATAAATGACATATAGTGAAAAAGTGGGGTCAATTGGAATAAAGATGGATAATTAACCCAGTCAGCCTCTGAAACATACTAGTATCATCTTGTACTTAAAAACATATAAGTACAGGAAAATCACAAGCAAGTGAGCCACAGATCTGAGAGAGATAAGGGCTACCTATAAAGTACCTCAGATCAGGACATAGGAAACAAGGACTGAGACCACAGTTATAGTGAAGGAAAAATCACTTCCAAGATATTAACAGGAAAAAGTTGAAGGTGACCAATGTAATCAAAAAGACAACATAGAAAAAATGATAATTACCTTTGAGTATATGAAGAGTGAGAATGAGTTTTCTCTGAACTGTATAAAGAAAAAAAAGGTAAACTGCAACCAAATGTTTAGTCCACATATTAGGATTAACTTTCTGACGGAAAAACCAAAGAAAGGCACCTTTAAAACTCAGCAGCTGGCTATCTTTAATAATTACATGATTGGTTTTCTGCCTTAAAGGATTTAGGTAAAGCCTTATCTAATGGTAGGGGCAGGGATTAGACGACCTCTTTTCCTTCCAAATCTGATTCTGGTATGTGTGATTGGAAATCACAGCCTTTAATATGCAATTTGCAATTTCTACTGCTGAATCTAAACTGCCTCAGTTGGAAACTGATAGCTACTGTTGTCTATGAACTGTAGCAGAGAGTGCACTGGGAGGTTTTAACGGATAACGTAGAATCATCAAAGTAAGCATTTCCCCCCTCTTAAGTTCTAAGTACTTACTATTACTTTGATAGAACCCAAACTACATAAAATAAATGGATAAATAAGTATATAAATAAATGCATAAATATTCTGAGAATGAATTTTGTAGTCTTTTCTCCGAAGAGTAACACATCAAATGTGTTATAAAATCAATATTTTTACACAAAAACACGTGCCTACTTTTCCTGGGCACTAAACCAAAATATCATGACATTGAAAACTCCTCCAGTCACTGAACCCACAGTGGTCATAGCCATTTACTTTTAACAAGATCCCCCCGAAAATACACACTTTATACATGTGGACATGTGGGCACACGTTCATGTGTGCACAGGCACACACACACACACACCAAAAACCCTGGTAGAAAGGAGAAATTGAAAAATAATAACTTGGAGAAATATTCCTTCCTTAACATTACACCAATATGTAATGACACATTTTATACCCACTTCCACTTGATTTATCATGGAATTATTTGAAGCAGCAGGAATACCATATGATTTTTACAAATGTCTGAATTGATTGACAAATAAGACATGCTGGTTTTATTAAGTAATATACATGCTTGGTTTGTAAGGTGACTGTAGAAATCGTTTCTGCTATAGTCTGAATGTTTATGTCCATTCAAAGTCCATAGGTTGAAAACCTGAGCCCAAGGTGATAGTATTAGGAGGTGCAGACCGTGGAAGATGATTAGATCATGAGTATGGAGCCCTCATGATTAGGCTAATCGCCTTTACAAAAGAGACAATAGAGAGTGAGATAACCTCTTCAACCATGTCAGAACACAGCTAGAAGTCCCCATTTATGTAAAATCAGGCCCTCACCAAACATCAAATCTGCCAGTGACTTGATTGTGGACTTAGCCTCCAGATCTGTGGGATGTAAATTTCTGTTATTTATAAGCTACCCAGTTTATGATGTTTTGTTATCATAGCCAAAATGGAGTAAGACAGTGTCCAAATGAAATATATCTGATGGGAAGTTTTAGAATTACAAGACTCTCAGACCCCTAAATACTGATAATTAATGTAGAATTTATGGAAAGACCTCCATAGTGCTAAAATGATGCACATATAATTGATCACAAAGCATTGTAAATATGATCATAGTCATAGACTTCAGGAGTTAAGCAGAAGAAAGTATAATCACTTCACACAATTGACAACTTGTGCTCTTTGAACATTAGGTTTTAATGCCAATAGTTTCTTCTTTAATATTTAAAGTAACTGCTCATTGTTTTTAGAAAAGAATTTCTGAAAATTCTTATTTAGCTCTTACTAAACCTATTTCTCAAAGGTTTAGTAAGAGTGGCTATGCCTACTAAGTATATTAAATAAAAAGCATATCTAACTCTATACCTGAAATGAACCAGTTCTGTTATATAATTTTTTTTTTCATTTCTCAAAATTCATCTTTAATTATTAATGATTAATCTATTTATTTCTTTTTTTTAAAATTTATTTATTATTATTATACTTTAAGTTGTAGGGTACATGTGCATAACGTGCAGGTTTGTTACATATGTATACTTGTGCCATGTTGGTGTGCTGCACCCATCAACTCGTCATTTACATCAGGTATAACTCCCAATCCAATCCCTCCCCCCTCCCCCCTCCCCCCTCCCCATGATAGGCCCCGGTGTGTGATGTTCCCCTTCCTGAGTCCAAGTGATCTCATTGTTCAGTTCCCACCTATGAGTGAGAACATGCGGTGTTTGGTTTTCTGTTCTTGTGATAGTTTGCTAAGAATGATGGTTTCCAGCTGCATCCATGTCCCTACAAAGGACACAAACTCATCCTTTTTTATGGCTGCATAGTATTCCATGGTGTATATGTGCCACATTTTCTTGATCCAATCTGTCACTCTAAAGTAATTCCTGATATAAATAGTATAACATACATCTAGACATTTGTTTCACATTATTGTTGATTTATAAATGAGTTCGCTGAGGTAGTTATCTCTCTCTCTCTCTCTCTCTCTGTGTGTGTGTGTGTGTGTGTGTATATATATATATATACACACACACACACTTGACATCACAATTTGAATATTTCATAGAAATAACAAAATTAAGATGACTAGAATTTACTTTTGACCCAGTCAAGAGATAGCCAGGTGGTCTCTTTATCATCTTTTGGTAAGTTTGGAAATCATGACTATATCATTGGTTGCCTCATTTTCTTTGTTTCACTTTTTCTGGTTCTTTATTATTTTAACCTGCTAAATATCTTTAAAATATGCTCACTTTTTTCCATCTTCATTGCTATTTCTTAGGTAATACCATCATCATCTCTCCCCTAGATGGGTAAAATAGTTCTTATACTGCTTTTCTGTTATTTCTGTGTCCCTTAGTCAGCTCAGGCTGCTATAGCAAAACACTGTAGACTGAATGACTATATAAATTTGTCTCACAGTTCTATAGGTTGGAAGTCCAAGATCAGAGTGTCAGGATGCTAGAATCTGGTGACGACTCTCTTCCTTATTGCTTACTACAACCCCCTTGTTGTATCCTTGCATGGGAAAAGAGAGCTAGTTACTTCCTTACTTCTTCTTATGGAAGGACTAATTCCATTCATGAGGGCTCTATCCTCATGAACTAATTACCTCTCAAAGGCCCCATCTCTAAATATCATTATATTGGGATTAATGTTTCAGCATATGGATCATGGAGAGGCACAAACATTAAGACCATTGCACTCTCTAACCTATTTTTTTTAATCTATCAGGCAGCTAAACCCTTTCAAAATATAAAGCCAACCTAATAAATCCTCTGAATTCAAGCATTTAGTTGACATACTAGTGTGCCTTAAAGAAAACATGCATTCTTTACCCTGGTCAACAATACTCTTTCTGATTCTCTTCTTGTCTACATCTCCAAATTCCATTCTTATCAGTTGCCTTTTCTGCCTCTGTGCTTAAATAACTCCAGTTTTATTTCATTTCCTTAAACATAAGCTTATTTCTGCCTCCAAGATTTTGCTTATGCTATTCTCTCTGCTTGTCATATTTTGCCTGAACCACCATCTCCATTTCCTGCCAACAACCCTAAGAATAGTTGGATGTTATACTTCAGCTTGCAAATTGACATTTTAGCAACACAATTCCTGGTGATTCTAAATAAGATTAACCCTGTCTTGTTTATGATTGCAGTACTCTGTTGATTTCCTCATGACATATAACACATTTTGTTTAATAGAAGTACAGAGTTTATTTAGTCCAAGTTTGAAAACTGTAACCTGAGAGACATAGATTTCAGTTGCTCTGAATATATGCTCCCCATAACACATTTTAATATAAGTATTGCTGAATGAAAAAACATTTACTAAGATCTACTGCATACTAATGTGCTACAACCTATGTTTGGTGCTAGGGACTCAAAGGTGAATAGTATACCCCGTTCCTGACATTGAGGAAGCTTCTGTCCATCAGAAGAGACAAACACATAAACAGACACTTCAGTGCAATCAAACAACTGCAGTAAGAAACATGTACAGAGAACAATGAGAACATAAAAGGACATCTAGAAAATTTTGAAGAGAACAAGGAGAACTCTGTGGAAGAAACAATGCTCAGGTCTGTCCAAAAGAAATAGAAAAACAGATCTGGCAAAAGCTTCATGTGGGGTGATGTGAAGATAAGAGAAATTAGGGGATTACAGTTTGATATATTCCATATTGAAGAGATAAAATTAACAGTTATGGTATAAGAAAGAAACATAATGGTTGATGTAAGAAGTTTTATGTAGTTTGATTTTATCTGGGCAAAATATATGTGAAAGGAAATGGCGAGACATGAGAATACAGTTAGTCAGGGGCTATATATTTTAAAAACTTTAATAACAGCAGTACTAAAAATAAAAATAATTGTAATAACAATGGTACTTACTACACAGTAAGCACTTTTAAAGTTTTTTTTTTTTTTTTTTTTTGACCCTGGACTCTGACTTTCTTGGGCATGAGAGGAGTACAGCAGTGAAAAATGCAGGCTGGACTCCAAATAGTCAGCTCCCATGGTGACAGGACTAGTTCACTTCATTGCAAGTTAACTGACAAGCAGAGTGAGCACTAAATGCAAATGAGTGCAAGGAGACATAGCAAGAAAAAAGATCAATTTGGGAAAGGGGTGTGGGTTGCATAGCTTCCTTCTCTGGAGGGTCTTGGACCTTCCAATTAAGGCCCAGTTGCAGCCTGGCTGCCAACAAACTTTCAATCTCTCCTTAACCCTGCCTTGGAGTTTATTGCCACTAGACAGGCCTTTCTAGAAATGCTCAAGGGTGTCTTACATCTGGAAGTGATAAGAAAACAATCACTATAATAAAAGTATGTAAAACTATAAACCTCACTGGTAAGACCAATACACAAATTAAAAAGGAAAAGGAATCAAACCTTATCACTACAAAAAATTGCCAAACCACAAAAATAAACAATAAAAGAGGAAGTAAAATACAAACGATTTACAAAACAAACAGAAAACAATCAAATAAATGACAAAAGTCCTCATTTATCAGTAATAACCCTAAATGTAAATGAATTAAATATGCCGTTTAAAAGATAAAGATTGGCTGAATGTGGAACAAAAACAACACCTTACTATATGCTGCCTACAAGAAACTCTCCTGACCTGTAAATCCTTTCACACAGAATGAAAGTGAAGGATAAAAAAAGTATTCCATGCAAATGGAAACATTAAGCTAGTAAGAATAGCTATACTTCTATCCAACAAAACAGACTTCAAGTCAAAAGCTGTAAAAAGAAACTAAGGAGAACATTATATAATAATACAGGGATTAATTTAGCAAAAGAACACAACAACTCTAAATATATGTACAACCAACACCAGAGAACCCAGACATATAAGGGAAATATTATTAGATTTAAAGGGAAAAATGAACTCCAATACAATAAAAGTTGGAAACATCAACACCATACTTTCAGCATTTGGACACATCATCTAGACAGAAAATCAGCAAAGAAACATTGGGTTTAAACTCAACCATAGACAAAATGGACCTAACACATTGACAGAATATTTCACCCCCAGACTACATAGTCTTTTCATTGGCACATGGATCACTCCGTAATTGACCATATGTTAGGATACAAGGTAAGCGTTGAAAGTTTTTAAAAAATCAGAATTATACCAAGCATCTTATTGAAGCACAATAGAATAAAGCTAGAAATCAATAACAAGTAGAACATTTGAAACTATACAAATGAATAGAAATTAAACAACATGCTCCTGGGTGACAACTGAGAGAAAGAAGAAATTAGGAATAAAATTAAGAATTCCTTGAAACCAATGAAAATAAAAACACAATATGTTCAAATGTGTGAGGCATAGCAAAAGCAGTGTTATGAGGGGAGTTCATAGCAATAAATGCCTACACCAAAAATCTAAAAAGATTTCAAATAACCTAATGATGCATCTCAAGGAACTGGAAGCAAAAACAAAACAAACCCAAAAATTAGTAGAAAGAGAAAAATGAAAATCAGAGCAGAAATAAGTAAAATTGAGATTAAAAAAGCAATACAAAAGAACAAAGAAACAAAAAATTATGTTTTGAAAAGATAAACAAAATAGACACACCATTAGCTAGAATAAAAAAGAGAAAGGAACCAAATAAATAAAATCAGAAATGAAAAGAGAAACATCACAACAAATATCTAAGAAATAAAAAGGATAATTGGAGACTACTATGAACAACTATACACCAATAAATTCAAGACTAAGAGGAAATGGATACATTAATGAACGTGTACAACTGACAAAGACTGAACTAAGAAGAAATAGAAAAACTAAACAGACCAATATCCAGTAATGAGACGGAATCCATAATAAGAAGGCTTCCAAGAAAGAAACTCTAGGACCGAATGGCTTCTTTGCTGAATTCCACTGAACCTTTAAAGAATAACTAATAACATTTTTTCTCATACTATTACAAAATTAAATGGAGAGAATTCTTCCTAAGTAACTTTGTGATGTCAGAATAACCCTGAGGCCAAAACCAGACAAGGATACAACAAAAAAAGAAATGACAGACTATTATCCCCAATGAACTTAGTTGCAAAATTCCTCAAAAAATGCTACAATTCCTGGACACATAAAACTTAACCACAACAAAAAAACAAATCCAAATTATAAATCCCTCTATAATCAAGTGGGATTTATCTCAGGAATACAATGATCATTCAACATATACAAATTAATAAACATGATATATCATATCAACAGAATGAATGATAAAAACCATATAATTATCTCAATAGACGCGGAAAAACTTTTAATAAAATTCAATATCTCTTTATAATAAAAAAACTCTCAGTAAATTAAGTATAGAAGGACAGTACCTCAACCAGGAAAATCCATAGCTAACATTATATTATACCAAATGGGGAAAAGCTGAAAGCTTTTTCTGTAAGAATTGGAACAAGACAAAGATGCCCATTCTCAGCACTCTTATTCAATGTAGCACTGGAAGTCCTAGCCAGAAAAATTAAGCAAAAGAAAGAAATAAAGGGAATCAAAATTGGAAAAGATGAAGTCAAATTGTCCCTGTTTCCAGAAAACATGGTTTTATATTTAGAAAAACCTAACGACTCTACCAAAACTCTTAGAATAGATGCATGAAGTCAGTGAAGTTGCAGAATACAAAATCAACATAAAAAATTAGTAGTGTTTCTATACACAAACAACAAACTAGCAGAAAAAGAAATCAAGAAGGCAAATTCATTTACAGTAGCTACAAATAAATGAAACATCTAGGAATAAATTTAACCAAGGAGGTAAAAGGCCTCTACAAGTAAAACTATAAAACACTGATGAAAGAAAAAATAGACAAATGGGACTTAGTTAAACTAAAAAAACTTCCACACAACAAATGAAAGAATCAATAAAGTTAACAGACAGCCTGCAGAATGGGAGAAAATTTGCAGACTATTCCTCTGACAGGAGACTAATATCCAGAATTACGAGAAACTCAACTCAACAACAACAACAATAAAAGCAAATAATTTCATTAAAAAGTGGGCAAAGGACACAGACAGACATTTTTCAAAAGACATATTAATGGATGACAAGCATATGAAAAAAATGCTTAACATTACTACTCAAAGAAATGCAAATTAAAAGAACAACGAAATGTTATCTTAAAGAGAAAAAAATAACAGATGGTTTGTGAGGATGCAGAGAAAGTGGAATGCTTATACACTGTTATTTGGGGTGTAAATTATGACAACCTATTTGAAAAACAGGTTGAGATGGAGATCTCTCACAGAATTAAAAATAGTGATCCAGCAATCCCACTAGTGGGTATCTACCCAAAGGAAAATAAATCAATATATAAAAAAGTAATCTGCACTCATATGTTTATTATAGCATCATTCACAACAGAAAAGATATGGAATAAACCAAAGTATCCACAAATAGATGAATGGACAAAAAATGTGACATATATACAGAATGGAATACTTTTCAGCCATAAAATATGAAATCATGTTTATTATACAGCAACAAGGATGGAATTGGAGGTCATTATCTTAGGTGAAATAAGCCAGACACAGAAAGATAAATACTGCATGTTCTCATTGATAAGTGGGTGCTAAAAAATGCATGCACATGAAGGTAGATGGTAGAACGATAGACATTGAAGACTGGGAAAGGTGAAGGCATAGCAAGGTTGGTAGAGAATGAGAAATTACTTAATGGGTACAATGTATATTACTTGGGTGATGGATACCTTAAAACTTCTGACTTGACCATTATGAAATATATACATGTAATGAAATCGCACTTATACTGTATGAATTTATTTTAAAAAACTTAAAAATAGAAGGGAATACAAACAAACTGAAAGATATCCCAGGTACATGTATCAAAATAATTAATATTGTTAAAATGGTCATACTACCTAAAGCGATCTACAGATCTGATGCAATCTCTATCAAAATACCAATGACATTCTTCACAGAATTATTTTAAAAACCCTAAAATTTGTTTGAACAACAAAAGACCCCGAATAACCAAAGAAATTCTCAGCAAAAAGAACAAAGTTGGAGGTATCACACCACCAGACTTCAAAATATAATACAAATCTGTAGTATAAATAGTACTGAGAAAACTGGATATCCATATGCAGAATAAAACTAGACTCCTCCCTGTCAGTCTACACTAAAATCGACTCAAAATAGATCAAAGACCTAATGTAAGACCTAAAACTAAAACCACTTAAAGAAAACATAAAGGAAATGCTTTAGGTCAGTGGTCTGGAAACAGATTTTATAAATAAGATCTCACAGGCAACAAAGCAAAAATAAAAGTGTGATATATTAAACTAAAAAGTCTCTGCACAGCAAAATAATTAGTCAGCAGAGTGAAAAGACAACATACAGAATGGGAGAAAATATTTACCAACTATTCATTCAACAAGGAACTAAACATCTCTACAGCAAAAAACAGTCAGATTAAAAGTTTCTCAAAAGAAGAAATACAAATGGCCAACAAATATATTGAAAAATGTTGAACATCACTAATCATCAGGGAAATAAAAATTAAAGCCACAATGATGCATCATCTTACCCCAGTTAGGATGAATAATATCAAAAAGACAAAAACTAACAAATGTTGGCACTGATGCTGAAGAAAAGACAGAACTCTCATACACTGTTGGTGGGAATGTAAATTAGTAGAACCACTAGGAGAACAGTATAGAAGTTCCTTTAAAACAAACAAACAAAAAACTACAAATAAAACTACCATATGTTCCACCAATGCCACTACTGAAAGTTTATCCAAATGTAAGAAAATGGATATATCAAAGAGAAATCTGTACCCCCATGTTTATTGCAATCATTATTTTAACTATTTGCATGGACCCAATCTAGGTTATTCAACAACAGATGAATGAATAAAGAAAATGTGATATATATACACAATGGAATACTATTCAGCCATAAAAAGGATAAAATTCTATCAATGATGGCAACATGGATAGAACTGGAGGATGTTATATTAAGTGAAATAAGCCAAGAATAGAAAGTTAAACACCATATGTTTTCACTCGTATGTGAAAGCTAAAAAAACAAAAGAAAACAAAACATCGATCTCTCAGAGAAGTAAAAAGTAGAAGAGAGAATGCCAGAGGCTGGGAAGAGTAGGGGGATGGGGAAAATATGGTGAGATATATTATAAGATATAAAATTACAGCTAGAAACAAAAAGTACATTCTTGTGTTCTATAGCACTGTAGGATGACTGCAGTTAGCAAGAATATAGTATATAATTTCAAATAACTGTTTGAGATGGTAGATATGATAATTGCCCTCATCTGATCACTATACATTACGTGTATTGCATAATCACTTATATACCCCTTAAATCTATACAACTATGTGAAGGTTTTTAAAAAATTTTAAATAATTTCTTTCTCAATAAATGTATTTATCTTTTCTAGCACCCTATGAGAAATGAATTATTATGATAACCATTTTATAAATGAATAGAAATACAGAAAGTTTAAGTGTCTTGACCAAAACTACATACCTGACATAAGAAGCTACTGAATGATTGTCAAGAGATTATATGACTTTATTGGGAATAAAACACATACTCAGAAAAGTGTATGAAATAAAAACATGTACAGCCCAATAAATTGTTGCAAATAATACACATGTAGAATCACCCAGATAGAGAAAAAGAATGGCAAACACTTGAGAAGCCACCCTTAGACACTTTCAGAATAACAGTGTGAGGACCTACATGAACATTCTCACCAGTGAAGCAAAAATAGATGGGGACAACTATTAAAAAGCAACCATTAAAATCTCTGAAACTTGTCCGAAGTGCATACAAAAACAAATGAGAAAAAATTCAAATAATCTACTAAATTTCCAGAGGAAAGATAGGATCTATGGTATTTGAAGAATGACTATCCCCACCCTCTGCCATCTCAGTGTGACATAATCTCTACATCATATATGTACAGTAAAAACATAGGAGATCCTCTCCCATAAGCTCTAAGTTTAGGGCCGCGGTATTTCCCTGAAAGAGAAATGCAAGTTACCAGCATTTCTCATTACCCACCCTTTCCACATAGGTCTATCATGTAAAAAATTTATTTCAGATAAAAGCGGCTGAGAGGTCTGGGACTCCCTTTATTCATCTGGCCTCCAGCTGAAAGGTAAAGATCTAACTCGAGTACAATAGGCCAAGAATCTTAGACCCCAATCACCCTCATTCATGTTCACTCACAGAAAAGATGCTCCAAACCAGGAGAAACAAACTGAGAAAATTAGGGCCTATTATAGCTACCCAGCATTTTGCTCATACAATATAGATATCACACCATGTGAAGCAGGACACCATTCCCACCTGAGCAGTGTTCCAGAGGTTTTGCCCAGCAGGAGAGGCAGGCCGTAAGAATAAAGAGCTATGTAGCTCTCTCCAAGGGAACTAATTTATTTGGAACAGAAGTTGGGGAAGTTTACCCTAAAGGTGCTATAGAAAAAAAAAAAAAAAAAAGAAAAGAAAAGAAAAAGGAGACTTGGGGAATGAGCAACTAAAAGAGCCACAGGTTAAGAGATCAGCTAGAAGTTTAACAGAGGAAATCAGGAAAAGGGACAGATAAACCATCTAAAGAGTCTTTATAGGGGACAAACAAGCTTGGAAGACTACTGCTGCAAGGAGGCCAAGTTTGATTGAACCAGACTGTGAAGCCATTCATTTTCAAAGGTGATTTTGGAGACAATAATCAGAGGGTCAATTAGCAGAGGCTAACAGATGAGTGTGATATTAACCAAGGAACATGGCTTAACGGAGGTCAGGGAAAGCACATTTAAAGAGAGTTTTACGTTTTACGGCCGGGCGCGGTGGCTCAAGCCTGTAATCCCAGCACTTTGGGAGGCTGAGACGGGTGGATCACGAGGTCAGAAGATCGAGACCATCCTGGCGAACACGGTGAAACCCCATCTCTACTAAAAAAATACAAAAAACTACCCCGGGCGAGATTGCGGGCGCCTGTAGTCCCAGTTACTTGGGAGGCTGAGGCAGGAGAATGGCGTAAATCCGGGAGGCGGAGCTTGCAGTGAGCTGAGATCCGGCCACTGCACTCCAGCCTGGGCGACAGAGCGAGACTCCGTCTCAAAAAAAAAAAAAAAAGAGAGTTTTACTAAATCCACTATCACCCAAATGTGCCTGAGTCTCAAGATGTGCCCTCTAAGGAGCAACAGAAGCTGCACACTGTGGAGGAAGTAAACTTCATTGAAATAGTCTAACTAAGTTACTACGAAAATAAACAAGCAAACGACAATACTAGCATAAACAGTAACAAGCACAGTACTAGGGGGATTAGTATTAAGAATTAGTACAGTATATAACCAAAATTGTCCAGTTTTTAAGGTAATAGAATAAAACATTCAAATAAATAAGAAAATGTGACACATACACAGGGAAAAAATAGAAATAGACAACAAAAACCCCTAAAAAAAGGGGGGGCCCAGATATTGGACTTAGAAATAAATACTATAAGCAGTTATTAAAATAGGCTCAAAGAATTAAAGGAAATAATTATTAAAGCAGTAAGGTAAGATAAGATGTTATGGAATAAATCATATTTCTCTAAAATTTGTAAGTTGAAGTTCTTAACCCCAGTATTTCAGAATAATATTGTATTTAGATATAGGGTCTTTAAATTAGTATTTAAGTTCAAATGAGGTCATATGAATAGGCCCTGCTCCAATTTGACTTGTGTCCTTATAAGAAGAGGAAATTTAAACACACAGAAAGGCACCAGGGATGTACACATAGAAGAAGGCAGCCATTTGCAAGCTAAAACAAAAGACCTCAAAAGTAATCAGCCGGCTTGGCGCAGTGGCTCACACCTGTAATCCCAGAACTTTGGGAGGCTGAAGTGGGTGGGTCATAAGGTCAGGAGATTGAGACCATCCTGGCCAACATGGTAAAATCCACTCTACTGAAAAGAAAGAAAGGGAGGGAGGGAGGGAGGAAGGAGGGAGGGAGGAAGGAAAGAAGGAAGGAAGGAAGGAAGGAAGGAAGGAAGGAAGGAAGGAAGGAAGGAAGGAAGGAAGGAAGGAAGGAAGGAAGGAAGGAAGGAAGGAAAAAAATAGTAGCCAGCCATGGCGGCACGCACCTGTAGTCCCAGCTACTTGGGAGGCTGAGGCAGGGGAATCACTTGAACCCAGGAGGCAGAGGTTGCAGTGAGCTGAGATTGTGCCACTGCACTCCAGTCTGGTGACAGAGCAAGACTCTGTCTCAAAAACAAACAAACAAACAAAAAAGTAAACAGCCCTAGAAAAACCTTAACCTTGGACTTCTAGCCTTCAGTACTTCAAGAAAATTAATTTCTGTTGTTTTCAAACTATAGTATTTGGTCAAGGCAGTCCTAGCAAACTAATACCTAATATCACAATGCCTCATCATGTAGTAACTATGAGTTAAGGTATAGAAATTATTTAAAATAGAACCAGTGAAAACATTGGCGTTGAAAAGTATAATAACCAAGGTGAAATACTCACTAGATTGCTGCAATTGTAGATTTAAGATGGCAGAATATGGAATAAGTGAATGTGAAAATAGGATAGTTAAGATTATGCAGTCGAGCGGACAGAGAGTAAAATGAATAAAGATAAATAAAAATAGAAATATGGACACCACTAAGTGTGTCAACACATGTATAATGAGACTATCAGAAAGAACTAAAAGGAAAGAAAAAGAAAAATGTATTTAGAGAAATTATGACTAAATCTTTCCAAATTTCATTTAAAATCATTAATCAACAAACCAAAAATATCAGTGAATTCCAAGTAGGGTAAACAGAGATCTCACTCGCAACAGATCATAGTAAAAATGTTAAAAGCTAAAGGCAAAGGAAAAAAATTGAAATAAACAAGAGGAAAATCACTTATTACACACAAGAGAAGCTCGGTAAGATTAATAGCTGATTTCTTATCAGCAATACTTGAGGCCAGAGGCAGTGGGATGAAATATTCAAAAAGCCATGAGAAAAAACATTGCCAGCCTGGCACGGTGGCTCACGCCTGTAATTCCAGTACATTAGGAGCCAAGGCGGGTGGATCACCTCAGGTCAGGAGTTCAAGACTAGCCTGGTCAACATGGCAAAACCCCATCTTTGCTAAAAATACAAAAATTAGCCAGGCTTGGTGGTGGGCCCCTGTAATCCTAGCTACTTGGGAGGATGAGGTGAGGGAATCGCTTGAACCTGGGAGGTGGAGGTTGCCGTGAGACGAGATCACACCATTGCACTTCAGTGTGGGCAACAAGAGTGAAACTCTATCTCAAAAAAGAAAAGAAAAAAAAAAAAGGAAAAGAAAAAGAAAAAAACACTGCCAACCAAGAATCTGTGCCCAGCAAAACCATTTTTCAAAAATGATGGTAAAATGAGAACTTACCTATATAAATTAAAACAAATATGTATTTTTTTTCTGGAAGTACTGCCTGATGAAATACTAAGAGAAATAATTAATTTAAATACTGATTTCCTTTTTTTGTTTTTTAGGGGTTTTTTTGGTATATACTCAGACATTACAAGAAAAAAAGAAACTCTACAGGTCAAATTTCTTATGAATGCAGATGCACAAATTCATAGGAAAATTCAAGATAGGATTAACAGGATCAACTAAGATTAACACCAAGAATGCAACATTGGTGTTAACATCAAAAGCACAGTTAATATAATTTGCCATATTTATAAAAAAGGGAAAAGCACATATAATTACCTCAAAATATTCAGAAGTATGAATTCTAGCATTCCTTCATCATAAAATACTTAACAAACTAGGAATAGAGGGAAACTTTATCAAGTTGTTAAACAGTATCAATGAGAAATCTGTAATATCTCACTACTTTACTTAATCATGAAAGACTGAATGCTTTCCCCTGTATAATCAGGAACAGGACAAGCATGCTATTACCACTTATATTCAATATTGTACAGGAGGTTCTAACTAAGGCAGTTATAAAATACTAGGTAGACAGATACATCCATTGATTTGATTCAATTAAATTTCACAATTAAATTCCTATCAAATTCCTAACTTGCTTTTTTGCAGAAATTGACAGGCTAATATTTAAATTAATATGAAAATACAAATGATTTGATATAGACAAACCAATCATGAAAAAGAATAAAGTTGAAGAACTCACACTTTTCAATTTCAAAACTTATTACAATGCTACAGTAATCAAGACACTGCTACTCACTTAGGGATAAACATATAGGTCAATGGAATAGAATTAGAAGTCCCAAAACAAACCCTAACATTTATGGTTAATTGATTTCCAGTAAGGGTGTCAAGGTAATTTAATGGGGAAATAATTCTTTATTCAACAAATGGTGCTGGGAAAGTCAGATATCCACACGTGAAAAAAAAAAAAAAAAAAAAAAATTGAGTTAGGCCAGGCATGGGGACTCACGCCTGTAATCCCAGCACTTTGGAAAGCTGAGGCAGGCAGATCATAATGTCAAGAGATCAAGACCATCCTGGCCAACATAGTGAAACACTGTCTCTACTAAAAAATACAAAACTTAGCTGGGCGTGCTAGTGTGTGCCTGTAGTTCCAGCTACTCAGGAGGCTGAGGCAGGAGAATTGCTTGAACCCAGGAGGTGGAGGTTGCAGTGAGCTGAGATCGTGCCATTGCACTCCAGCCTGGTGACGGAGCGAGACTCCGTCTCAAAAAAAAAAAAAAAAATTGAGTTGGACATAGACATATACCATATAAAAAATTACCTTCAAATAGGTGATAGTCATAAACGTAAGAGCTAAAACCATAAAAATAGAAGTGAATCTTAATGACCATGTGTTAAGCATAGCCTTGTCAGATACGACACACAAAGCATAATCAACAGCAACAACAACAAAAACAGGTAAATATTTTTGCTGTTTCCAGAGACACCATCAAAAGAATGAGAAGCCAATCACTGAATGAGATAAAATATTTACAAATTATAAAGCCAATAAAACCAATAAAAGACTTATATCCACTGCCATTGTTACTGTTGAAAAGTCAGTTGCCAATTTATTTTGGTTTTGGTTTTGTTAACAGAATCTCTCATTTCTTAATATTTTAAGTTTTCCTATATTTTTTCTTTTTTGAACTTTTACTGTGATGCTCCTTGGTATAGATATTTTTTGAACTATTTCTTGTTTTTATTATACTTTAAATTCTAGAGTACATGTGCACAACATGCAGGTTTGTTACATCTGTATACATGTGTCATGTTGGTGTGCCGCACCCATTAACTTGTCATTTACATTAGGTATATCTCCTAATGCTATCCCTCCCCACTCCCCCCTCCCCACAATAGGACCCAGTGTGTGATGCTCCCCTTCCTGTGTCCAAGTGATCTCATTGTTCAATTCCCACCTATGAGTGAGAACATGCGGTATTTGGTTTTCTATTCTTGCGATAGTTTGCTGAGAATGATGGTTTCCAGCTGCATCCATGTCCCTACAAAGGACACGAACTCATCCTTTTTTATGGCTGCATAGTATTCCATGGTGTATATGTGCCCCATTTTCTTAATCCAGTCTGTCACTGATGGACATTTGGGTTGGTTCCAAGTCTTTGCTATTGTGAATAGTGCCGCAATAAACATATGTGTGCATGTGTCTTTATAGTAGCATAACTTATAATCCTTTGGGTATATCCCCAGTAATGAGATGGCATGGTCAAATGGTATTTCTAGTTCTAGATATTTGAGGAATCGCCACACTGTTTTCCACAATGGTTGAACTAGTTTACAGTCCCACCAATGGTGTAAAAGTGTTCCTATTTCTCCATATCCTCTCCAGCACCTGTTGTTTCCTGATTTTTTAATGATTGCCATTCTAACTGGTGTGAGATGGTATCTCATTGTGGTTTTGATTTGCATTTCTCTGATGGCGAGTGATGATGAGCGTTTTTTCATGTGTCTGTTGGCTATATGAATGTCTTCTTTTGAGAAGTGTCTGTTCATATCCTTTGCCCACTTTTTGATGGGGTTGTTTAGTTTTTTCTTGTAAATTTGATTGAGTTCTTTGTAGGTTCTGGATATTAGCCCTTTGTCAGATGAGTAGATTGCAAAAATTTTCTCCTATTCTATAGGTTGCCTGTTCACTCTGATGGTAGTTTCTTTTGCTGTGCAGAAGCTCTTTAGTTTAATTAGATCCTATTTGTCAATTTTGGCTTTTGTTGCCATTGCTTTTGGTGTTTTAGACATGAAGTCCTTGCCCATGCCTATGTCCTGAATGGTACTACCTAGGTTTTCTTCTAGGGTTTTTATGGTGTTCGGTCTAACATTTAAGTCTCTAATCCATCTTGAATTAATTTTCATATAAGGAGTAAGGAAAGGATCCAGTTTCAGCTTTCTACTTGTGGCTAGCCAGTTTTCCCAGCACCATTTGTTAAATAGGGAATCCTTTCCCCATTTCTTGTTTTTGTCAGGTTTGTCAAAGATCAGATGACTGTAATTGTGTGGTATTATTTCTGAGCGCTCTGTTCTGTTCCATTGGTCTATATCTCTGTTTTAGTACCAGTACCATGCTGTTTTGGTTACTGTAGCCTTGTAGTATTGTTTGAAGTTAGGTAGCGTGATGCCTCCAGCTTTGTTCTTTTGGTTTAAGACTGTCTTGGCAATGTGGGGTCTTTTTTGGTTCCATATGAACTTCAAAGCAGTTTTTTTCCAATTCTGTGGAGAAAGTCATTGGTAGCTTACTGGGGATGGCATTGAATCTATAAATTACCTTGGGCAGAATGGCCATGTTCAAAATATTGATTCTTCCTATCCATGAGCATGGTATGTTCTTCCATTTGTTTGTGTCCTCTTTTATTTCACTGAGCAGTAGTTTGTAGTTCTCCTAGAAGAGGTCCTTTACATCCCTTGTAAGTTGGATTCCTAGGTATTTTATTCTCTTTGAAGCAATTGTGAATGGAAGTTCATTCATGATTTGGCTCTCTGTTTGTCTGTTACTGGTGTATAAGAATGCTTGTGGTTTTTACACACAGATTTTGTATCCTGAGACTTTGCTGAAGTTTCTTATCAGCTTAAGGAGATTTTGGGCTGAGAAAATGGGATTTTCTAAATATACAATCATGTCATCTGCAAACAGGGACAATTTGACTACTTCTTTTCCTAACTGAAGACGCTTTATTTCTTTCTCTTGCCTGATTGCCCTAGCCAGAACTTCCAACACGATGTTGAATAGGAGTGGTGAGAGAGGGCATCCCTGTCTTGTGCCAGTTTTCAAAGGGAATACTTCCAGTTTTTGCCCTTTCAGTATGATATTGGCTGTGGGTTTGTCATAAATAGCTCTTATTATTTTGAGATACGTTCCATCAATACCGAATTTATTGAGAGTTTTTAGCACGAAGGGCTGTTGAATTTTGTCAAAGGCCTTTTCTGCATCTATTGAGATAATCATGTGTTTTTTGTCTTTGGTTCTGTTTATATGCTGGATTATGTTTATTGATGTTCGTATGTTGAACCAGCCTTGCATCCCAGGGATGAAATCCACTTGATCATGGTGGATAAGCTTTTTGATGTGCTGCTGGATTCGGTGTGCCAGTATTTTATTGAGGATTTTTGCATCGATGTTCATCAGGAATATTGGTCTAAAATTCTCTTTTTTTTTGGTTGTATCTCTGTCAGGCTTTGGTATCAGGATGACGTTGGCCTCATAAAATGAGTTAGGGAGGATTCCCTCTTTTTCTGTTGATTGGAATGGTTTCAGAAGGAATGGTACCAACACCTCCTTGTACCTCTGGTAGAATTTGGCTGTGAATCCATCTGGTCCTGGACTTTTTTTGGTTGGTAGGGCATTAATTATTGCCTCAATTTCAGAGCCTGCTATTGGTCTATTCAGGGAATCAACTTCTTCCTGCTTTAGTCTTGGGAGAGAGTAAGTGTCCAGGAAATTATCCATTTCTTCTAGGTTTTCTAGTTTATTTGCGTAGAAGTGTTTATAGTATTCTCTGATGGTAGTTTGTTTTTCTGTGGGGTTGGTGGTGATATCCCTTTATCATTTTTTATTGCGTCTATTTGATTCTTCTCTCTTTTCTTCTTTATTAGTCTTGCTAGCGGTCAATCAATTTTGTTGATCTTTTCAAAAAACCAGCTCCTGGATTCATTGATTTTTTGGAGGGTTTTTTATATCTCTATCTCCTTCAGTTCTGCTCTGATCTTACTTATTTCTTGCCTTCTACTAGCTTTTAAATGTGTTTGCTCTTGCTTCTCTAGTTCTTTTAATTGTGATGTTAGAGTGTCAATTTTAGATCTTTCCTGCTTTCTCTTGTGGGCATTTAGTGCTATAAATTTCCCTCTACACACTGCTTTAAATGCGTCCCAGAGATTCTGGTATGTTGTATCTTTGTTCTCATTGGTTTCAAAGAACATCTTTATTTCTGCCTTCATTTCATTATGTACCCAGTAGTCATTCAGGAGCAGGTTGTTCAGTTTCCATGTAGTTGAGCAGTTTTGATTGAGTTTCTTAGTCCTGAGTTCTAGTTTGATTGCACTGTGGTCCAAGAGACAGTTTGTTATAATTTGTATTCTTTTACATTTGCTGAGGAGTGCTTTACTTCCAACTATGTGGTCAGTTTTGGAATAAGTGTAATGTGGTGCTGAGAAGAATGTATATTCTGTTGATTTGGGGTGGAGAGTTCTGTAGATGTCTATTAGGTCCACTTGGTGCAGAGCTGAGTTCAATTCCTGGATATCGTTATTAACTTTCTGTCTCGGTGATCTGTCTAATGTTGACAGTGGGGTGTTAAAGTCTCCCATTATTATTGTATGGGAGTCTAAGTCTCTTTGTAAGTCTCTATGGTCATGCTTTATGAATCTGGGTGCTCCTGTGTTGGGTGCATGTACATTTAGGATAGTTAGCTCTTCCTGATGAATTGATCCCTTTACCATTATGTAATGGCTTTCTTTGTCTCTTTTGATCTTTGACAGTTTAAAGTCTCTTTTATCAGAGACTAGGTTTGCAACCCCTGCTTTTTTTGTTTTCCATTTGCTTGGTAGATCTTCCTCCATCCCTTTATTTTGAGCCTATGTGTGTCTCTGCATGGAGATGGGTCTCCTGAATACAGCAAACTGATGGGTCTTTACTCTTTTTACAATTTGCCAGTCTGTGTCTCTTAATTTGACCATTTAGTCCATTTACATTTAAGGTTAATATTGTTATGTGTGAACTTGATCCTGTCATTATGATATTAGCTGGTTATTTTGCTCATTAGTTGATGCAGTTTCTTCCTAGCATCGATGGTCTTCACACTTTGGCATGTTTTTGCAATGGGTGGTACCAGTTGTTCCTTTCCATGTTTAGTGCTTCCTTCAGGATCTCTTGTAGGGCAGGCCTGGTAGTGACATAATCTCTAAGTATTTGCTTGTTTGTAAAGGATTTTATTTCTCCTTCACTTATGAAACTTAGTTTGGCTGGATATGAGATTCTGGGTTGAAAATTCTTTTCTTTAAGAATGTTGAATATTGGCCCCCTCTCTCTTCTGGCTTGGAGAGTTTCTGCCAAGAGATCTGCTGTTAGTCTGATGGGCTTCTCTTTGTGGGTAACCCGACCTTTCTTTCTGGCTGCCCTTAACATTTTTTCCTTCATTTCAACTTTGGTGAATCTGACAATTATGTGTCTTGGAATTGCTCTTCTGGAGAAGTATCTTCGTGGTGTTCTCTGTTTTTCCTAAATTTGAATGTTGGCCTGCCTTACTAGGTTGGGGAAGTTCTCCTGGATGATATCCTGCAGAGTGTTTTCCAACTTGGTTCCATTTTCCCCGTCACTTTCAGGCACCCCAATCAGACGTAGATTTGGTCTTTGCACATAATCCCATATTTCTTGGAGGCTTTTTTCATTTATTTTTACTGTTTTTACTCTACACTTCTTTTCTCGCTTCATTTCGTTCATTTGATCTTCAATCGCTGATACTCTTTCTTCCAGTTGTTCAAGTCGGTTACTGAAGCTTGTGCATTTCTCACGTAGATTTCATGTTATGGTTTTCATCTCTATAAGTTCTTTTAAGGACTTGTCTACATTGGTTATTCTAGTTAGCCATTCGTCAAATCATTTTTCAAGGTTTTTAGTTTCTTTGCACTGGTTGCATAGTTCCTCCTTTAGCTCTGAGAGGTTGATTGACTGAAGGCTTCTTCTCTCAACTCGTCAGTCATTCTCCGTCCAGCTTTGTTCCATTGTTGACGATGAGCTGCATTCCTTTGGAGGGGGAGATGCGCTCTGATTTTTTGAATTTCCAGCTTTTCTGCCCTGCTTTTTCCCCATCTTTGTGGTTTTATCTGCCTTTGGTCTTTGATGTTGGTGACGTACTGATGGGGTTTTGATGTGGGTGTCCTTTCTGTTTGTTAGTTTTCCTTCTAACAGTCAGGACCCTCAGCTGCAGGTCTGTTGGAGTTTGCTTGAGGTCCACTCCACACCCTCTTTGCCTGGGTATCAGCAGCGGAGGCTGCAGAAGATAGAATATTGCTGAACAGCGAGTGTTGCTGTCTGATTCTTGCTCTGGAAGCTTTGTCTCAGGGGTGTACCCCGCCATGTGAGGTGTGAGGTGTCGGTCTGCATCTCAGTTGAAAATGCAGAAATCATCTGTCTTCTGTGTTGCTCACGCTGGGAGCTGGAGGCTGGAGCTGTTCCTATTTGGCCATCTTTGATTTATTTTTATTTATTCTGTTTGGCTTTGCATTTGTTGAATCTATAGATTATTATCTTTCATTAGCATTGTAAAATTGTAAATCATTATTTGTTTAAATTATTACTCTTGTTCCATTCTCTATCATGACAATTAAATATATGTTAGATTTTTATTACTGCATCATTTGTTTCTTGACATCTTCTAATTGCTATTCTTCTTCCACTCTGGTAAATTCTGCTTTTTTCTTTAAATCAATCTTAGAATCCTAATTCTGTCTTTATCAAAGTCTAGTTATTTCTAATCTATCAATTGTGTTGTTAAAGATGGCATTTGTCTTTTTAAAAAATTTCCATTAATTTTTACATTATTCAATTATCAGCTGACTTTCCTAATTTTATATTTTATCTTCTGCCACATAGTAAATTTAGCTATTTTGCAGTCTATGCCAGTAATCTCAAATCCTCGTCATAAAATACTTAACAAATTAGGAATAGAGGGAAACTTTATCAACTTGTTAAACAGTATCAGTGAGAAATCTCTAATATCTCACTAATATACTTAATCATGAAAGACTGAATGCTTTCCCCTCTACAATCAGGAACAGGACAAACATGCTATTACCACTTGTATAGTTCTCTTTCTATAGTTTACAGTTCAGGGTGATTGGTGTCCATATTGTATTATTCCTTTGTGTTTTGTAGTTTATGATACTATGTCAAACATTACACGTGAAACATTTTTCAATTAATTTGAGGTCTAAAATGATATTGTTTTCCATATAAGATTTAATTGATTTTGAAAGTCAGTGTTGGGCACAATCCCTTCCAGATCAGCAAATCACATGTCACAGTTTCAGTTGACTGTTGACAGTAGCTGAGCTGCAGTCCATGAAGGGACCTACTTCCAATTCACCATTATTCCTAGGACACAGCCCAAGCCTAACATGAGGGGTTCACTTGAGTGCTTCTATTTTCTGGTATGATCTGGAGAGTATCATATTTTTTAATCCAGAAGTGTTGAGAAAATCTTAGCCTCTCTGCCTCTTAGCTTCTACCTCAGAGTTTGGCTTCCTCCACAATGAGAAAAAAAGAAAAAAAGAAAAAACCCAAATGTCAGCCTTTACTTCTTAGACAGAATTCCACTCTCTTCAAGATCTTCCTAAGTTTCTTTCTTATTTCTTTAGATTTCTTTAAATGACTTCAGGCATTTAAAAGTAATTTGTAGAGCTTTTCTAATTGTCTGGGTAAAATATGATCAAAAGTAGACAATATAGGATTTACATGTTAGATGAATTATTACAATTATAAAGTATACATTCGAAGTGAATTATACATAAAGCATGTAGAATATTTAGTGGCCCATTTGGAGTCTAGAGGATTCAAAATTGTGATGGTTACTTATATGTGTCAGCTTGGCTGAGCCGTAGTGCCCAGATACTTGGTCAAACATTATTCTGGATGTTTCTGTGAAGATTTTTTTTTTTTTTTTTTTTTTTGCAGGAGGTCAACATTTAATAGGTGGACTTTGAGTAAAGCCCTCGTAATGTGAGTGAGCTTTATCTATTCAGCTGAAGGCGTTAACAGAACAAAGACTGACTTCCCCCAATAAGAAGGAATTTTGTCAGCAGGCTGCAACTGTTCTCTGATTCTCCAGCCTGCCAGTCTACCCCATCATAATTTGGATTTTCCAAGCCTATGTAATACAATTACATAGCCATTTCCTTAAAATCTCTCTCTCTCTCTCTCTCTCTCTCTCTATATATATATATATATATATATATATATACACACATACACACACACACACACACACATTTAATGTGTGTGTATAACACATATACATATTATATATATAACATGGGTATATATTACATATATATTACAAAGACGCATCCTGTTGCTTCTTTTTCTCTGGAGAACCCCACTACTACAAAAATATAATTAAGTTTTGGGAAGGTGGATACAGATACAGATGGTGGACAGACATTAGCTAAATATTTTTCCCCAATGATGAGAAAAAATGGTGTCTCATTAATTGATAAGATTGGTAAATGGATGAAGAGTAAAAAAGCGTAAGTCTAGAGCTACTCTTGCTTAGGGGCTAAATTTCCAGGAATATATGTGCAGCACTTATCTCTTTAAGCTGCTAATTAAGGAAATTCAATAAATGAGTTTTACGTTAGACTTTAACACTATTTCCAATTCCCTAAATGTTCAATGATTTACTTCTACTCTTTAGGAAACTACTCTTAAAAAAATAAAACAGTAAACCTGCAATGACTTTTTTTTAAGGCTCTATTATCTTGGACTGTAAATAAATTTTAATATCATTGTAGAACTTGATTGTATACAAGATGAGAGACGCAGCTTCTTTCATTGACAGAGTTTGTGTTCTTTAAAAAGCAAACACATAATTGACAATGGAAATTCTAAAAATGACAAATGCAATATTTAACAACACAATTAATGGATTTAGAAATACTTAGACTTTGATGAAGAAAGAATGCCAGTCATTAGAAAATTGTTGCTTTAAAGAAAATGTAATCTGAATAAAGGAGAGCATTTTGGTTTAATATCTTCAAGACATTTAGTAACTAAATTATGGTGTGTATTGTGTTATAAACAATAGTATATTAACACTACATAGTTGATTAAATTTGGATGTTACTAGCTCTGTGGCCATTTTTATAAATGGTATTAAACATTCTTCACTGTTTCACAGGGTATTATGAGTGTTAAATGAAATGATATAGCTTTGAAAAACTAATGTGCATAACAGATGCTGTCTTTATAAAATAATGGTAGTGAATGCTTAACAAATGAAAGTATTTGATTTATTGTAAAAACATGGTAAACAACTATGAGTAACCCAAGAACTTTCCTAGGGTAGTTAGTGCCCTGTAGTGAGTAGACGATAATTAGATTTGTTTTTAAAGCAGTTACATTTTGGGTCCCATGGCATACCTCCACAAAGCTGCAGGAGAGAGAAATGATGTATTTTACCTATGTCACATCCAGTCTCAGTGGCAGAGCAACAGAGGGAACTAAGAACTATATTCATACCAGATAGGAGTACTACATGGTAAAAAATGTTGTTATTTGTTTGCTGGTCAAGAAGAATAGCATTAAAATATTTTACTTGACCACTTTAAAGCATAATTTCTATGAAATGTATCATGCATTTAAATAAACTATATATGTATGAATATATGTGTAGATGTTTATAATGTATATATGTCCAATAGAGAATAATTTATCAACTTTGTATGCCAATGCCCAGCTTACAAAACTGGCATTATTAGTACTTAGGATTTGCCATATCTTTACTTTTTGTTATAGATTTGCCTTACATTTATGAATCTCGCCAGCATATAACATTCTATTTTTGTTTATTTTTTACTTTTGTGTAAATAGAAAAAATACATATTCTTTTGTGAATGTACATTCTACTTTTCCTGTGGACATTCATCCAGGTTGATAAGTGAAAGTAGAATTCATTCAATGTAAGTGTTGTACAGTGTTATCTTATGTGCCATTTTTACTTTTAATTATTTAAGACATTTGAGTTGATTCAGGGTTTTTTTTTCTGATTAAAGCCACACTGCTTTCACGTTGTATATATTTGTCACAGTACATATATGAAAGAGTTTCTCCATGATATGTACCAAAGGGTAAAATTACTGGGATTAAACAATGGATTATCTTCAGCTTTGCAAGACAACTCTAAATTGCTTTCTAATGTGATTTCCCAAGTAGAGTATAGTCATACACTGCCATTAGTAGTGTATATAAATAGTCCTAAATCTTTCAACACATAGAATCACATCCTAATCAACACATGAAAGATTCAGATAGTTTAATTTTCACCATGTTGGTGGGCATATTTTTTTTCTCCCTATGTTTTGAATTTCCATGCCTGCAATTATAATGTGACTCACATGTTGATTTACATATTAGTTTTTTCCTCTGTGGAGGTTCTGTTCCTGCAGTTTTTTTTTTTTTAATTAGGTTGATTTTTTTCATCTCATTGGCTACTATGAGTTTTGCGTGTTCCAGATACTAATCTTTTGCCAGTTATTTGTAGTACAAACATTTTCTCCTGATTAATGTTTGTATGTTGTAATTTAGGCTTCTACAAAGTTTTAGATTTTTTTAGTTTCTTTATTTAGCATCTTTAGATGTCTACACCCCCTGTGAAATTATAAAGATATTTTTATATTGCCTTTTAATAGCTTTGAATTTCTCTCTTTCATATCAACAACTTTCATTTCCCTGGAATTAATTTTTGTACTGTGTTACAGAAAAGTTATTCAGCAATGCTTGTTAAAGCACAGTAAGGAAGACTTATTCAAGACCACTGCTATAGGCATAGGGGCCACTGTGAGGGGGTCTTGCAGTATGGAAGAGAGATTGAGCTCCACTGCAAATGCAGCCTAGGCAAGTGGGGATTTATAGACAAGGAGCAGTGTGGGGGTCAGTGGTTGGAAAATTATTAAGGAGAAGCATCAGGGGTAAGAGAGATTACAGCTAAAACAACTAACCAGAATTCTTGCTTAACACAGGCCTTGGTGATCAAACATCACCTAGGAAATGGTGGAGGATGAGGAACCTGATCAGATACTAAGGAAGATCAGATATTGAGGATGGGGGTTTCTTGCTAAAGTGACTTAGCAGGATTCTTTGCTAAAACTAGATTTTATATGAGATTTTATAAGAAGTGCACAGACAGGCCTAATAGAAGGTTTAGAAGCCTGACTAAAGTTTGGCTAAGCAAAGAATCTTCGTCAATTGTGAAATAATCGAACCAACTCTTTTTAAAATATATAAACACTGTCCCAATATAATTTGTCAAAAGTTCATTAATTACCTTTGATATAGAGAACCATCTCTATACTATATTAGTTTTTCAAAAATACATGTGATTTTGCTTTGTGGACTTTCTGTTTTGTTCAATTTTTCTATTAGTCTACCATGAGTCAATATTGTTTTAATTATTATATTTTTATCACTGTTGATGTTGTTTGAAGAACATCTTTTCACCTTGCTTTCTTTCTTCAGAACAACCTTGCCTATTATGAGCTCTTTTCCTTTGTCTATTAATTTTAGAATCATCCTATCATCTTCCATTTTTAAAATATATATATTTTTGTGTTTTAACTGGAAATGCATTGAATATTGAGATCATTTTGGAGAGAACTGATATCTTAATAGTAATGACTTCCTATCCATAAACATGTTAAGTTTCTATAATTTTTCAGGTATTTGTTAATTTTTTCAAAAAACTTCATACTTTCCTACATAATGTTCTTACACATTTGTGTGGTTTAATCCTAATATATTGTATTTTGTTGCAACAATAAATGTATTATTTTAGAATAAAATTTTTATAACTTTGTAGGTTTTACATGAAAATATCATTAGATTTAATTATTGTAGTTGTGTCTAGGAATATTTCTAGACCCTATAAGTTCTAATAATTTTTCTATAGAGTCTGTTGATTTTTACATATGTTGATATGTAAAAATGTTTATTAACTCTAGAGAACTGGAGTCTTTTTATTATCTGACTAATTTTCTAATTTTCTTCTGTTTTCTTCTTGACTTCCTGCACTAGTTCGGGTATTTCTACCTAAATGAAGTCCTCAGACTTCACACTGGCATCACTGTGGAGATTGTTAGAAATACAGAATCTCACGCACTTCCAGGTTAACTGAATCAGAATGTGCAATTTGAAAATATCCCTAGGTGATCCATGTGCTTATTAAAGTATAGGAAGTACAGGAATATCCAGAATAATTTTGAATAGAAGTGATAATGATAGGCACATGGATTTTATAAGGAATGTATTGATGTTTCATCATAGAATGTAACATTTGTTGTATGTTTTGCCTCCAGATAGTCTTACCGTTACAACAGGTAGTTAGTCAGACATGAGCAGGGCAGGAGAGCCCCCCACCTCCCCACCCTACCAGGAATGTTAGGTGCCCATCAGGTGATAGTTGGACAGTTGTTAAACTGTCTCTCCAAAATAATTGTTTGCAGCCAGCGCTTTAACATTACTCTTTTTTAAGATTATAGGATAATTCAGATATTCTCATTATTTTTTAGTGAGCTTAGTGATTTTTTTTTGTTTTTTCAGTTGATTTCACCTACATTTGAATATTTCTGGCATAAATATTTCATAATTTTTATTTATGTTTGTAACATCTGCTTTATTGGTAGAGATGTCCTCTTTTTAATCCTGACAACAGTTATTTGTGTCATCTCTCTCTCTTTTTTTTTCATAATCATCTTGCCAAAACTTTTCAATTTTGTTGGCTTTGATGGTCCTCTTTTGCATTATTTTTCTATTCTCTAAATTTACACTTCCATATTTATTCCTTTTATATTTTGTTCTCTACATTCTTTTTTTCTTATTTACTCTAATAGATGTCTTTGAACAATAATATTAATGCTCTTTTTCATTAGAATATATATATATATTTAGAAAATAATATAAACAATTAAGGGTATACATTTAAGGGTATTACATATGTTTAAGGATATAACATAGGTTTGGAGGTATGTAATGTTTCACTTATCAGTTCGTACTAAGTATCTTTAGATTCTATTTTGATACATATCCTAATAAATACTTCTTCCCGAAGTACATTTGTAAAAGTCCTTTTACATCATATGTATTGATAATAACCTCTCTCAGATTTTATTTTACTGAAATATTTTTGGTTTGCCTTTATACTTAAGACATTTTCCCTGAGAATTTTTTCTAGATTTATTATTATTTTATTTCATCCCTTTAAATATAACATTTCATAGTATTTCAATTGCCATAATTATCTTTCAAAACTCACCCATTACTATCTAAACCAAAAATATCTGAGAAAGATCTCAATCAATTTAGAAGTTTATTTCACCAAGATTGTGGAACATAACCTGTGACACAGCTTCAGACAGTCCTGAGAACATGTGCCCAAGGTGGTTAGGTTACAGCTTGGTTTTATATGTTTTAGGGAGACATAAGACATCAATCAGTACTTGTGAGGCATACATTGATTCAGTCCAGAAAGGCAGGACAACTTGAAATGGGGGCAGGGAAAGGACAGGGGGGTAAGATTAGGAAGTTATTGTCTCAAGACCTAGAATCAATTGAAAGAAGTGTCTGGGTTAAGATAAGCGGTTGTGTAAACCAAAGTTCTTATTATGTAGATGAAGTCTCATAGATAGCTGCCTCAAGAGCCAATAGATGGCAAATATTTTCTCTTCAGGCCCTTAAAAAGTTACTAGACTTTCAGCTAATCTTGTCAGGATCAGAAAAAGACCTAGAAAGGGAAGGGGATTCTCTATAGAATGTAAATTTCTCCCGCAAGGCAGTTTTGCAGGGTCATTTCAAAATATGTCAAAGAAATATATTTTGGAATAAAATACTGCTGTTTATTTCAGGGACCTGCTGTCTGTCGTGTGATGCCATATTGAGAGTCAGGTTAGACATTGGTGTCTTATTGCTATATCGAATCTGCTGTCAGTTTTAGGATCTCTATTTTAATGCTCATGCTGGTCAGTTGTGTGTCTAAAATCCAAAGTGAGGAGACTATAATGAGTTATGTTCACCTCTCCTTTCCCTCATGATCAGAACTAGTTTTTGCAGTTTATTTGGGCCTCCTTGGCCAAGAGGAGGGTATATTCAGTCAGTTGGGAGGCTTAGAATTTATTTTTGACCAACAAGTCTAATTATCATACTCTTACATGGATTAAATAATTTATCTCTAGTTGCTTTTAATATTTTCTCTTTATCTTTGCTCATCTACAATTTCAATTCCAAGATATAAATATCCTTTAAAAAATATCTTGGGATTTGTGTAGCTTCCAGAAACCAAGAATTACTTTCTTTTATCAATTCTATATACTTCTCAACCTTGTCTTTTGAATTTTTTCCTTTTATTTTTGGAACTGTGACTAAATAAATGTAAGATCTTCAATTTTACCTTCATCCTTTCAATATTTATTTGATATCTTATTTTTATTTTTATTATTTGCTGCATTCTAGTAATGATGTAACTCTACCTTCCAATTCATCAATTCTCCCTTTAGCGTAGTATATTCTGCCATTTCTTCCATCCATGGAGTTTATAATTGCCATGATTATACTTTTAATATCTAGAAATTCTAGTTATGTTATTTTTAAAAAACATTTTCTTCTTGCTTAGTGATAATTTCAATTAATTGTGGTTTAAAAAATATTAAGCATGCTTTTTTTTCCTAATAAACATATAATAGCTCAGTTTCCACAGGTTTTGCCAATCTGTTTGGATGCTTACTTTCTTTTTTCTTTCTTTCTTTTTTTTTTTTGGCTCAGTCTTACTTAATGTGATTTGTTTTCTCACAAGTTTTGTATTTTAAAATGGGAATCATAGATGAAAGTTGTCAGAATCAAGGTGGAGTCACTTGTGTCAAACCCTAACAAAAGTAAATAAATAAACAAAGCTGGAAAGTTTTGAGGGAGAATCCTCACGTGCACACACCTATAATAATAACTATTACAAAGATTTCCTGAAGGCCTCTTACACACATACGCCTGTAACCAAACCTTTGGCCAAAGACTTTCAAACTGCATCTTGTTACATGAGTCGTAAGAAGAGCTAGCTGGATGTATAAACACTTGCTTAATACACTGTGTCCATGAATAAAGTGACATGAAAACAGAGTTTTTAACTGAATTCTATCAAAGTCAAGGAAGAGATAAATCCAGTCTTATCCAAAGCCGTTCACAGACTGAAATGAAAAGATTCCCAAATAAATATCTCATCATCAACAAGTTTTGAGAGGTGAATACGTTGGATGAGAAATGTAGATTTTGCCAATGGTTTTAACAAAAGTATTGTGTTTGGGAGGCAAAGAAATGAATGACCTTATAATATTAACTGAATTTATTGGCTATAGAAATGCTCAAGCATAAGGCATGACAAAGCACTTTATATTATATTGATTGTTCACTGTTAGGTTTAATCTCCTTCTTACTAATGTGTAAATGAGAATGATTCTTGAATTTATTTTCATCTTGTGAATCTTAAAATCAAAAATCCTTAATCTCTGATATCTACCCCCATTCCAAATCTCTTCAGCTTAATTTCTGTTGAAACTGATATCACAGCTACCTCTCTTATCTCTCTAAAATCTGTATTCAATGCAGCCAGTAAAAATTACCTTAAAATGGAACACAAATCATTTAATTCCTCTGTTTGCAGACTTCTTATGATTTCTCATCTCATTTTTGTGTAAAAGTAAATAAACAATAAAATAGAAAAGAGAAATGTGCAGTAGTCTACAAATCTCTTCAGATTCTGGTGCCTGCATTGCTACTCTGACCTCAGCTTTTACTACTGTCTTCCTCACTTATGTCCCTCCAACCACAGTAGCCTCATTGGTGAACTATCACCATATCAGAAATTCTCTGCCTCAGGGCCTCTGTATTTGTTCTCTCTTTCTCACTGATGAAACTGGCATTTCCCCCAAGAATTTAAATGTCTCTCTCTTCTTCATCAGTATTTGGTCTTTACTTCAATATTTTTCCTTTCATGATTTTTTTTCCATATAAAATATGGTCTTTCTATTTAAAATTGCCCGACTATTACTCAACCTGGACCTTTCTATTACCCCTTCTATTTTAGTTTCCATGTATCACTTATTATCTGACATATAATGTTTTTTAACTTAAAGTATGTTTGTCTCCCTCTATAAATGTCAAGTTGCAGCAGTGCCCAGAGGAATGCTTAGCACATAGCAGGACACCAGTAAATTCTGGGATGAATGAAAGAAGTCAATAGCACAATGAGGAAGGAGTAGTAAATGCTCAAGTCCATGCTGTTGAAGGGCTCATTTCTTCATCCCTACCAAGACCATGTTATGAGCCTTTCCTATGGACTCTCACAGTACCCTTCAATTTGTCCTTAGCTACAACTTCTCATTTGCTTTTTTTTTGTCACCTGTTTAATTATAAACACTTGATGTAAAGGAACGCTACATTATGTAAAGGAACAAGTCATGTTAATCTGTGTACCTGTAGAATCAGTTCTCAATAGGTATTTATTGAAAACATGGATCTACTAGATAATAGCAGATAAAATAAGAAAAGAAGGCAGTTCCTCTGCTGCTAATTAGGTTTAGGAAAAAAGTTAAATATAAATGATCCTTCCTGGTTTCAAAGGAGGTTTTTAGCAACCCTCTCAATACTTAGAAAATCATAGATAATAGACCATAAATCATAGATAATTTTACATAAACAGTAGAGTGTTCCTAGCATTTCCTGAGCCAGACAGCTTGGGTTTAAATTTTCATTCCACTATGAACCAGCTGGTGTTCCTTGGTGAACATGCTGAAACTCTCTGTTCCTTAGTTTCCTCATTGTTATAATCAAGGTGATAATAGTAACTTATCTGTTGAAGTACTAAATAAATTACCAGATTTAAAGCACTTACAATAGGATCTTGGGCATAGTAAAGACTCAATAAATACTGGCATTATTATTGTTATTGCTGTCATCGGTAGCACTTTTATTAATAGAGCATGTATTTCCTTTTTGAGTAATTTAAAACACTTTGTCAAGTCCTATTCCAACACCAGCAATACCTATAATAAAATATTCCTACCACATGAGGTGTAGGAAAAAGGCATACAAATAATAAAGAATGAAAGAAAAAGAAACCAAAGCAAAGTGGCTTACCATGGAAAATAAGGGCTCATCCTGGAGCAGAATTATCCATTGAGCCTGAACCCAGGTTCCTTGGTCTATCAACAAATGTTTCCTAATTCCAAGTCCCTAAGGTGCAGGATTAACATTTTTGATCTCTCTTTAGGGCATAAATTAGTCCATAGAAATGTGTTTCCAGTCAAGTTAATATCCGACTTGTTATATGGGTTAAATTTGATTTTCCATCTTGGGAAGCTCTGTTTTCCAAATTAGATCTTCTCTCTTATTTTAGGCTGCTTAAAAGGTTAAAATCAAATTAAAACTTGTTTAATTAATTTAAGTTGGTTTTAGTAGTCATATGTATATCAAAGTGAACAAGGGCAATCATATTAGTACTATTTATAATTCTAGGCCACTGCATGGCAGAAGACAAGATATAATTTAATCTAGCTCTATTTGGAGCAAACCAAACTCCTCTCTGGCCTTTTGTTCAAACCCCCAGGAAACTGATACAAAAATCCATCGTTTAAAAATAAAGCTCAGTATGTAAGAATGTTAAAAATTTTGAATCATTAATTGTGAAATGTATCTGGGTGCTTATTTTTGTCCCGTAATCCTCAGATTAAATGGCATGCTGGAAATAATGACACAGAATACAATAGGATTAACAGGTCATCTCTGGTGATAACTGTCACAGATGTTTAAGACTAAAGGTTAAGGGTATGAATCCTCCTCACAGAATAATAAGTGAATCTGTGTGGAATGACAGAAAATTCAGAGCTAAGAATAAAAACCTGAATCTATGCACTGAGTCTGTCATGCTGCAAGCAAGCTATTTTATCTCTCCATGTTTGTTTCCCTTTTTGAATAATAGGACTAGATCATGCCTGCTTGTTTGGATTAAGTTACAGAATATGAGAAAGGACCTAGGATGATGCTGGGCAAATGTGTTAATTGGATTATTATTATTAACTAAATATAAATCTGAAGCTTCCACTGGCACTATCATACTACTCAAAAGATTTGCTGTGGTTTGAATGTGTTGCCTCCAAAATGCAGGTGTTGCCAACTTGATGGATAAGAGGTGGGATCTTTAATAGGTGATTAGGTCATGAAGTCTCCTTCCTTGTGAATGGAATTAGGTGGCCTTATAAAGGGGCTTGATTGAGGGAGTTATCTCCCTTTGTTGCCCTTCCACCTTCTACCATGTTAGAATATAGCATTTCTCCCCTGCAGAGTTTGCAGCGTTCTCAGTACCATCTTGGATGTAGACTGTACCCTAACCAGACATGGAACCTGCTGGTGCCTTGAGCTTGGATATCCCAGCTTCCGTAACTATGAGAAATAAATTCCTATTCTTTATACATTACCAGTTTCAGATATTCTGTTAAAACAGCACAAAATGGACTAAGACAGAAATTGGTACTGAGTAGAAAGGTGAGAGTGGATCCTGAGGGAAATCAGCATTGTCTTGCTTCGCAGTTGCCTCAGGGGAGACCATTACCATTTTCTCAGGCAGTGCAGGGTTAATCACTTTAGGTAGAAGTATGAGGGCCAATATCACTATGGGTAGGGATGCCCCTGCCTCTGGGGTGAGGGAGACAAAAAAGACTCATCCAAATGTAGGAGTCCAATATCCTTAGCTTCAATAGGGTCTACCCACACATCTCCATCCCAATTTGCAGGATCCCATTATTTCCCAATCAATGTTCTCACTTCAGCAGCAGATACTTTGCAAGGCTGGAAATTCAACTTTTATTGTAATTCAGGCAATTGCATGATGAGGATTTGTGTTTGACTTTTGTCAGCAATTTCAGCCCTGTGGCTAGAGGAGGGAAAATTCTCCTTCAGGAAGCACTTAGAAGCTTTTAGCTATTTATAAGTATCTGGAGACAGGAATTGGAATCCCTGAGATCATTCTCTTCCTTACTTACTTTGTCCAATGACAATAGGAGCAACCAACCAACATCATATTTCTTAGTTGTCCAAAAATGTTTGGAAGTATCCTATATGGTTACTAAGTTTCTTGCCTCTTATAAGTGGTTAATTATGAGTATCTAATGCAGTTATTTTGCATATCTCTATAAACAGTTCATGCCATAGACTATCTGTGCTGTCTGTACTAGTGGAAGTAGAATTCTTAGTATGTTTAAATCCAATCAGATTAAAGGACCAATTCGAGGAACCTGAAAACAATTAAGGAAACTCATCCTGAAAATTCAGTTTCTCTAGAACCACTCTCTGTACAAAAGTCTATTTTAGTCAGTGTTCTCCAGAGAGGCACAAACAATAGGAGACTTTATATATATATATATATATATATATACACACACGCACACACATATATATATATAATCCATATATAGAAAGAGATAGGTAGATAACATTTATAAGGGAAATTACCTTGCTCAATACGGAGGCTGAGAAGTCCTGTGAAAGGCTCTCTGCAAGCTGGCGACTCAGGAAAGCCAGTTTGAAGACCACAGAATAAGGGAAACCATTGGTGTAACTCTCAGTTCAGGGCCAAAGTCCTGAGAACCCAGGGAATCACTGGTGTGAGTCCAACAGCAGGAGAACCTGGAGTTTCAAAGTCCAAAGGCAAAAGAAGGGCATCCAAGCTCCAGAAGCAGGAGAAAGAGAGAGAGGAAGACAGAGCAATAATTGGCCCTTTCTCCTTCTTTTTGTTCCATCCAGGTCCCCATCCAATTGCATGGTTCACATCCACCAAGAAAAGAGCGAAGACAGAGTCTTCCCCACTCAGTCCAACAACTCACATACTAGTCTCCTCCAAAAGCACTCTCACAGACACACCTGAGGCAGCCCAATAATTCTAATCATATGCCAAACCATCTTGTTTCCATTTCAACAGAAGAGAGATATGCTCAGTGCCTACTGAAGCACTGAGAATAATACAATGATTGAGAATAATGCTTTATCAGCTATCTGGGTATCCCTTAATTCAGCCAAGTTGACACTCAAAATCAACTATTACAAGATACCATTATAACTCTGTCCCTAACATTGAGCGTTAATTCAGCAGCTAATGACTGAAGTATTATAATAGGAGAAGTAAAAAATACTCTGATCTCCTATTTTAAAAATTATCTTTCACCTATAAGCAATGCATTCCCTTAAATATATTGATCATCTAGCCATTCTTAAAGCACATACTGCAATACTAGTGCTGATTCTGTAAAAGGAATAAATATAGAGCCCACTTTAGACATTGGAACAAGATTTATAATGAAGATATATTTCCCGATAGGATGATGCTGCTCATTAAAAAACACTTTATCAAGTTCTACTCCATTCTCAGAACTGCCTCCAATAATATTCAGATTATATTTACAACTCCAGGTGAAAAGTTCCCTTGCAAACTTAATGATTATCTAATAAATACTCTAACAACATGGATGATAGTTCATCATGGATGAAAGAAATCCATTCCAAGGCTAAACACCATAAGAGTATCCAAAAGGAACAAATGAGAGAACTACTCATAGGTGAAGGATGACTGGAGGTTCCAGGAAATAATCTTCAGTGATTAAATAGGAGAGCCTCTTCTAATACAGCAGGTAAGGCATAAATAGAGGCAGAGTAGACTGATGTTACAGACAAGGGTCAGGGAATATGGACCACACCTAAAAGAAACTGAGGACCTCTTCATATGTGTAGTATCTCCTATGCCACTTTATCTTAAGACAGATTTAAAGCACCCTTCAATTGGATATTCAGTATGAAAATGATTAAAGGATAGGAACTATACTTTGCATTTATCTTTGAAACCTCTCAAACTGAGAGATTTCCTAGTCAGAATCTTTCAGGGTCCACACATTTTTTGCCTTTATAGCTTTTAATGCAGCTGCTTCCAAATACAACTTTTAGACTAAAATATACTTAATCAATTCTGTATTTGTGAACATTTAGCTTATTTCCGGTTTTTAAATTTTATAAACAACCTTATCATGAACTACTAATTATGTTATTGAAAAAAAAAGCCCTCAGTGTGTAACATTTTAACTTGCCTGTTCAACTTTCTCTGATGAATATTCCCTAGCCACCACTGATCTATTTACTGTCTCTATCACTTCACCTTTTCCAGAATGTCATAGTGTTGGAATCATACAGTTTGTATTCTTTTCAGATTGGCTTCTTTAATTTTGTACTATACATTGAGCTGCTTCCATATATTTTCATGGCTTGATAGCTCATTTAGTTTTGATGCTGAATAGTATGCCACTGTCTAGATGTACCACAGATTATTTACTCACCTACAGAGGAACATCTTGATTGCTTCTAAGTTTGGCAATTATGAATAAAGCTGTTATGTTTATTAAAACTTGTGAACATTCGTTTTTAACTCATTTGGGTAAATATCAATGAGCACAATTATAAAAAATTGTTAAACTGTCTTCCAAAGTGGCTGTACTATTTTGCATTCCCAGCAACAATGAATGAGAGCTTCTGTTACTCTGTATTCTTGCCAACATTTTGTGTTGCCAGTGTTCTGAATTTTGGGTGTTCTAATAGGTGTGCGGTATCATCACATTGTCTTTAATTTGCAGTTCTCTGATGACATAGGATGGGAAGCATCTATTGATATGCATATATGCCATGTATATATCTTCTTTGGTGAGGTGTCTGTTCAGATCTTTAGCTTATTTTTAATCAGGTTTTTAGTTTTTTTATTGTTGAATTTTAAGAGTTCTTTGTGTATTTTGGATAACAATAATTTTTCAGATGTATTTTACAAATATTTCTCCCCATCTGTGGCTTGTCTTTTTACACTCTTGACAGTGTCTTTTGTAGAGCAGACATTTCTAATTTCCATGAAGTCAGCTTCTCGATTATTTCTTTGATGGATCATGCCTTTGGTGTTATATTTTACAAATCATTGTCATGCCCAAGGTCATCTATATTTTCTCCTGCTATTTTCTATGAATATTATAGTTTTGCATTTTACATTTAAATCTATAATCTATTTTGAATCAATTTTTGTGAAGGGCATGAGATCTGTGTAGAGATTCATTTTCTTGGGTGTGCATATCCATTTGTTCAAGCAGAATTTCTGCAAAAGACTCTCTTCCATTGCATTGCCTCTGTAGACTTGTCAAAATCAGCGATTATATTTATGTGTATTTTTTTTCTGGGCTTTCTATACTGTTTCATTGATCCATTTGTCTATTGTTTCTTGATACCATACTATCTTGATTACTATAGCTCTGTAGTCAATTTTCTATCTCTTTCATTTTCACTTCACATCCTAGGACACCAAAAATTTAAATATCTATGGTACCTCCTATGTCATGTAAGCTTTACTCATTCTTTTTCACTGTTTATTATTATTATTATTATTATTGTCTGACCATGTTAAAGACCTATCTTCAGCTTCTAAAATTTTTTTCATTTTCTGCTTGATCTAGTCTATTATCGAAGTTATGAAATGCATTTTGTATTTCATTCAATGAATTCCTTCATTCCAGAATTTCTTTTGAGTTCTTTTTTATGATATCTATCTCTTTGGTAAATTTCCCATTCATATCCTGAAATGTTTTTCTGTTTTGTTTTGTTTTGTTTTGTTTTGTTTTGCATTAGTTATCTGAGTTTTCTTGTATATCACTGACATTCTTTAATATCATTATTTGAATTTTTTACAAGATTTCATAACTTTTTTATTGGAATCTTGCTGGAGAATTATTGTGTTCCTTTGTAGGGATCATATTTCCTTTCTTTTTCACGTTTCTTGTGTCTTTGTGTTGATATCTGTGCGTCTGATGTAACAGTCACTTCTTTCAACTTCTTGGGTTTGCTTTTATATGGGAGGAATTTTTTCTGAGGAGTTATCTATAGTGTTGGTTGGGTAGGGCACTTTGGCTTTGATTCTAGATGAGTGCAGTAGTATACTCTCTGTGTGATTTATTGGGCTGTAAACAGCATGACTAGTGTCTGTGATTTCTTCAGCGGCGTAAGATGGGGTTGTTAGTAGACACTGTGGTGATGTTTTGCTGGAGATGGGGACATCAGTTGCACCAGTTCTTGGGCCCCTATGATGGTAGTGGTGGGCTGAGCATGCCTATCCTTCACCTCCAGGGTGGTATATGCCTGTTAGTGGGTCCAGGTGGACCAATTCTGGGACCTCTGGGCAGCTTGCTCAGGTGCCAGCAGTGATAGCAGTAAGCCTAGTGGGTGCAGAGGCTCTAAGGATCTTCTGCAGTAGATGTGGCATGGGCAATAGAAATAGCAGTGGTAGGACAACCCTCTGGCTTCCAGGCATTCTGTGCTAATGTTAGCGGGGCTGTGATGGGCTGGACTGGCCAGTTCCTAGGTCCACAGGTGGTGTGTGTGGGTGAGTGCCAGTTGTGGTGGTAATAGCAGATTGGGTGGGTCTGGCCTCAGACTCCCTGGTTGTGTGTGGGTGCTGGTTCAAAGAGGCAGTAGTAAGGTTTCTGGTGGAATGCTCAGGTAAGGACAGCAGTTGCTGTGGTGTGGCCCTGCAGCTGGGGAGGACCAGTTTTCTTACAGTGGCAGCAGCTATAAACAGGTGGCTTGGGAGGAAGCCCTTTGCCCCAGGTGGCTGCTGCAAGTGGAGTACCCTTTCCTCAAGGTGCTTGTAGGTGTGTGGCGGTCCTGATGCTGGGGAAGAGGCGTTGTTACCAATGCCCCATGTTTGTGATAGCAGTCTGAAGCAGCACCAAGCTGTGGGCAAGGGATGTCTATGGGGATCTAGGGATGTGGACATTCAGGGGCTTTGGGCCTCTGAGTAGCATGCATTCTGGTGCGGGCTGTGTTCTCAAAATGGTGCCATGTTGGAACTGCTTAAGATTCAGGAGTGTGTGACACCCAGCGTGAGTTTCCTCTGTGAAACAGTGCCATTGTACAGTCTGGTGGGGGCTGTGTTCTCAAAATGGTGCCATGCTGGAACTGCTCAAAATCCAGGAGTGTGTGAGACCCAGCGTGAGCTTTCTCTCTGAAACAATGCCATTGTGTTGTCTCTAGGCAACTCCCTATAATAGTCCCAGGGCCCCTGTGGGTCGAGGGGCTCTCCTGCAGCTAGGATTGCAGGATTTGCAGTGGGAATGTGGACCACTGGGAGTCACTCACTTACCCTTTCCCTGCATTAGGGAGCCTTTCCAGGCTCCCAGTGGTCCCAGACCAACAGGCTGCCTCACTTCACTCTCCTTCCTTGCCTTAGGTATTTCCTGTTAATTCTCAGTTGAATTCTAGTGTTCTCTGTTAGGCAATCTAATCAAAGTGTGATTATCTACTTGCTATTTTGGTTCTTCTTTGTTGGGAAGGTACCAGATGCCTCTAGTCAACCATCTTGAAGCCCCGCCCCTCTAGTCCCCTACAGAAGGTCTAGAATTAGTTTGTCTTTATCCACCGATAAAAAACATTTATAAATCGTTGTCAATAGTAAGGCAATCTATGCACTAACAACCATTGGAAATGGACTACTGATGCACAATTTTCAGTGACTTAGTCATTCTTTATCTGATAAACGCAGCCACCATGCACTCATGCTTTACCACTCCATCATTTATCATGTGTCATCTCGTTTCTTTCTCAAACGTTCCTTTAGTTCTATACATTTTGTGATAAGTGAGAACCAATGTATTTGTATAAATATGAGTAAAGAAAGGTACAATGTAACTCTCAGCTTTCCAACCTGATTTTGAAGTTGAATTATTTTAAAAGGGCACTTACCTTTTGTCGATGTATTCTCTAACCTCAAACTATAGCTATACTACAGAATAGCCTGTTTATCAGGATTAAAATCTGATATTCTACATATGCATAACTTTGGTCTCACAATCAAATATTTATTATTTCAAGCCTTCAGAGTTATCCAATTATGGTTTGTGATTAACTAGCCAGTCGTATGCGGTATAGATCCACAGGAAGAAAAGCTCCAAGAGGGGCTTTTTTTTTAAGCAAAAGTTTTTTGCTACTTTTGTTCACTCCATTTCCCAAGTACCAAGAAGAGTATTTGACCTTCTGTAGTTGCTCATGAAAAAAATGAAGGAGTGGCTTCCAGGACTCTGTTGGAATGGTCTCTGGAAGCATCAAGCTAGTGTTTGACTGTAAAATTGATACAGGTGCTGGCAGTGATAGCAGTGGGCCTGGTGAGTAAAGAATTAATTCTTCAAACATATGTTGCTTTATTTGATATGAAGATTATTTTTATTTAATTTTAATTGACAGATTATTATTGTGTATATTTATGAGGTAAAATGTGATTTTTTTAAAAAAGATATGGGGTCTTGCTCTATCACAAGGTTAGAGTGCAATGGCATGACATAGCTGACTGCAGCCTCAAACTCCTCGATTCAAATGATACTCCCATCTCAGTCTCCTAGGTAGCTGGGATTACAGACCCAAGCCGCCACGCCTGGACACATGTGAACATTTAAAAATAATCTTCGTAGATTAAGAAAAGATCCTCTCCGGTTGTTTTTGTTGCCCTCTCATTTCAAACGCCAATGTATTTTTGGCTTTTTCTCATACATAATACTCAAGCTAATAATATTTATGATAAATTAATTTATCTGTAATGTTTGCTGTCTTTATTCATGTTATATTGCCTAGCATGTATTCCAAAGTTAATATTGTTAAGTTTATCTGCAAGTTTGAATAGTTCATCGAGATATGTTTTGAAATTTGGATAGACTGTCAATTCCTTGGAATAGCCAACCCTATTGCTCTTCCTTTAGAATACACTCAAAATCCAACAATTTCTCTGTAATTTCACTGTCATGAACCAATCTTAGGACACCATCATCTCTCATCTAGACTATAGTAAGTTTCCTAAGTGGCATCCTATTTCACCTTTATACCACCACGGCCATCTATCCTCTCACCCATACAGTTATACTCCATAGAGCAGCTGTGGTGAATATTTTATCATTTATACCACATGTCGTTACATCCAATAATTCTCCATCTCAATCAGAGAGAAGCCAATGTCTTTACAACAGTCTGAAAGCCCCTAAATAGCCTGGCTACTTGCTACAACTCTTACCTTTTGCTCTTACTATTTTTTCCTTGTTCATTCAGCTGTGTCCATACTGGCCTTTGTGCTATTTCTTGAACATGCTGAACACCCCTACTTCAGTACATTTGTGCATTCTGCTTCCCCTAATTGAATGCTCTTCACCCAAATATCTGCATGGTTCTCTCCGTTACTTCCTTCAGATCTCTATTGGCATCTTGTCCTTGAAGGTGCTATTACAAGATCTTGTTGTCTTTAATAAGGATCCCAGCCAAAGCTTGAAGGAGAGTAGGTAAATATCTTTGGAAATTTAAGGAAAAGGAATCTATACTATGTAGCAGCACAAGCTTTTGGCAACATTGTTGTTCACAGTAACTGGGTGATCTAGCTCAGCATCCTCAACTTTTTCGGCACCAATTGTTTCCTGGAAGACAATTTTTCTATAGACAGAGTGGGGGTGGGGAGATGGTTTGGTGATGAAACTGTTCCACCTCAGAACATCAGGCATTAGATTTTTGTAAGGAGTGTACAACCTAGATCTCTCTCATGTGCAGCTCACGAAAGGGTTCATGTTCCTATGAGAATCTAATGCCGCCGCTGATCTTGATTGGTTTGGTGCTATTCTATTGCCCATGCCACACCCACTGCAGAAGAGCCTTAGAGCCTGTGCACCCATCAGGCTTACTGCTATCACTGCTGGCACCTAAGAAATGATAGCAGCTTGAGAGACAGAGTTCAGGCAGTAATGCTGGCTCAACCAGCACTCACCTCCTGCTGTGCAGCCCAGTCTCTAACAGGCAGTGGGACCCATACCAGTCCATGGCCCAGGGGTTGGGAACCCCTGATCTAGCTTAAGAGATTTCTAGACAAAATGTAAAAAATATTGCCTGTTTTCTTCTTGCTGCTTAGAGTAAAATATCTGGGTGACCAAATAATTCCCTTCTTCATCTCCTGAGATTACAGAAATTAATTATAACCTTCTTGATTTTTTAGCTATTGATGATTCTTTCTTTTTGAATACTACATTTGCGATGCTCATATATTTATTTCATTTTTAGTTAAAGCCTGGAGCAGTATCAACAGCAATTGAGTTTAAAATGAAGCAGTATCATTCCACCTTTCTTGCTGAATGCCCTTCCTATGTATTGTTTACTTTACATTTCCTTTGACCTTCTTAGAATTTTCTGGCTTTCCAATGTCATGCAAATATGAGTTTTGTTGGAGCTGGGCAGAATAGACAAAGGGATTGTTTAACATTTTGAGGATATTATGTGAAAATTGCAGGCCTAGTTCTAGTGCCAGGAAATCCATATGTCATAAAATTGTTAGCCCCATTCTTTCTCAGCCTCATCAAGACACTCCGTCCACTGAATCCATCAAATTTTGTTCTTGTCTTATTATTTTTTGATTAATTAAATGGCATATTTGATATTCCACAGGGTATTAGACTAATATTATTAAACATAAAGAAGGCACTTTAATGTTCTCCTATTGAAAGCAATTTTGAACAGCCAGTAATTTAATTCCAAATCTTTACTAATGTTTCCCTTACATTTTTCTCATTACTTCTCCATCTTTTATTTATCAAAATAATCTCCATAATCTACTTCATATTGATCCTTTGCTAATACCAGGACATTAGTTTTTATTACACAAATCATTCTTTTTCCAAAATGTGATTTATTTATACTTCTCCAACATTTTGTTTCGTGGCATTCTTAGCTTAAGATACCTTCTAAATTGCTGATGCAAACAGTAAAAATATATTTTTATACTACATGTATTTTTCTATGTATACTTGGTAGAAGATACAAGATATACTCATATGTACAAAGCTTTTACTATTTACTAGGAATTTTGCTAACTATCTTCAGCTCCTGAAATTGCCGAATAAGGACGCTTGTAAAATTCAATTCCAGAAATTAAAAAATTTTTAACCTACAACACAGAGAGTGAAAATGCAATTCAAAGTGCCATAGCTAAATTTTGTGTAGATAAGTCTTTCTTTGGCTGTAGAAAGGATAGGTTTTAAAGAAATAAGTATGGCAAAAGAGCAGTTAAGAAACTATTTTAGTGATCTTGACAAGAGATAATGAAAGCCTTGCTAGTATTGTGGATAACAGAAGGGAGGATATATTAGGAAAAATTCAGCAATAAAATTGTATTTGGTGTATAATCTGTTAACTAGGGAAAAATAATGGGCATTTGGACAGGATTTTCCTAGTAAATGCAACATTCTGCATCTTTTAGGTAAGAAAAATATTAGAAAAGAAAGCCTCAGGTCCTTTGCCTCTGAGAAAATGACTGTTAAAGGGAATTAGGGAAACATGTTGTTTAACTTTTAAGTAAATGTTAGAGGAAGACTCTTGAAAATACACATGTAATATCTGACAAACACATAGATATTTGTTACGCAGAATAACAAAATGAACACACATGAATTCCCCACTATACTTACAATTACATTACCAATACCTATTTATATGCTTCTCTCCTGTCTCCATGCCTGAGGTAGCTCTTATCCTGAAATTCTGTTTTATCTAAGAGGCCCTGAGGATTTTAATAAGGCTCACTAGCCCCCAATTTGCTGTAATGGTAGTGGAAGTCCCTTTGGACTTGTCAGACTCAATTACATTGTGTCACCTATGTAACTCATCATATGCTGATCTTTGAGGTGTTATAGATTCACTTCTGTTCTTTCTCATCCACATTCAATCATTTACCAGTGTTGGCCCTATAACAGAAAAAGGTCATTTTCTTATATTTTTCTTCATCAGATGGTAATAAACTAAATTAACACCTGAATTGCAGAATGGCAAAACTGATATAATCTAATATAACCTTTAACTACTACGTTAGCCTGTTCTCACACTGCTAAAGACGTACCTGAGACTGGGCAATTTTATATAGAAAGAGACTTAATGGATTCATGATTCCACATGGCTGGGGAGGCCTCATAATCATAGTGGAAGGCAAAGGAGTAGCAAAGACACATCTTACATGATGGCAGGCAAGAGAGCATGAGGCAGGGGAACTACCCTTTATAAAACCATCAGATCTCATGAGATTTATTCACTGTCATAAGAACAGCACGGGAAAAAAGGACCTCCATGATTCAATTACCTCCCACCGGGTCCCTCTCATGACATGTGGGGATTATGGGAGCTACAATTCAAGATGGGATTTGGGTGAGGACACAGTCAAACCACATCAGCTATATAATCTTTAGCTATATAACTTGATATAACTATATAACCTTTCTAACCTTGGGTAAAAAGCTGCAAGGTATGTTCCTACTTTCTTCTTAAACAAACAAACAAACAAAAGTCCTATAGTTGAAGGTGTAGTACTGCCTCACTATGAGAATACAGACAGATCATTCCCTTTTGGAAATAGTCAAGAAACATATCAGACCACTAGGACAAATTCCCTGGGATTTCAAAAGGAGGAGAGAGACTTTTTGTGTCTTTTACAATCCTTTGTCTTGAGAAAAGAAGATACATGTAAGTAGGAGGACAGGAATTATATTTTTTACGCTTGTTAAAAAATTGCTAAGAACACTACTTAGTTCTAGTAGAACTAATAAGAAAACAAATTTCTCATTGTGGTAAAAATGCGTAACATTAAATTTACCATCACAGTCATTTATAAATGGACAACTCAGTAGTGTTAAATGTATTAATATTGTTGTGCAACAGAGCACTAGAATATTTTCATCTTGCAAAACTGAAACTGTACACTCCATACTTGTTAAATGTTAATTCCTCTTTCCGCCAGCCCTAGCCCCTGGCAACCACCTTTATATTTTATGATTTGAACTACTTTAGATATTTCATGAATGGAATCATGTAGTAAATGCCCTTTAGTGAC
>NC_037681.1:61003567-61018814 GCF_003255815.1 Theropithecus gelada | reverse complement strand
TATCACAAGAACAGAAAACCAAACACCGCATGTTCTCACTCATAGGTGGGAACTGAACAATGAGATCACTTGGACTCGGGAAGGGGAACATCACATACCGGGGCCTATCATGGGGAGGGGGGAGGGGGGAAGGATTGCATTGGGAGTTATACCTGATATAAATGACGAGTTGATGGGTGCTGACGAGTTGATGGGTGCAGCACAGCAACATGGCACAGGTATGCATATGTAACAAACCTGCACGTTATGCACATGTACCCTAGAACTTAAAGTATAATAATAAAAAATAATTCAAAAAAAATTGCTAAAGGGGTGGAAGTAACCCACACTCATACCAACTGATGAAGATAAACAAAATATTATACATATATATATACACACACACACATATATACTATAATGTCATTAAGCCATAAAATTAGAATTAAATATTAATTGATGCTCCAACATGGATGAATTTGAAAACATTATGCTAAGTGAAGGAAGCCAGACGCAAAGGGCCACATATTGTATGACTCCATTTACGTGAAATTAAAATAGGTAAATACATAGAAACATAAAGAAAATTAATGTTCACCAGGGATCGAGGGAGGGGTATGAAGGGTGACTAGTGATGGCTATAGGATTTTTAAGGGGGTGATAAAAATGTTCTGGAATTAGTAGTGATGGTCACCTAACTTTGTGAATGTACCAAAATCCCCTAATTGTACACTTTACAAGAGTAAATGTTATGGTGTGTGAATGATATTTTCATGCTTATATATATGCATACAATTTATTTATTTTATTTTCATTTATTACTCTTTCTTTTCTAACAGTTAGTAAAAAATAACATACTACAGGAAAAGGGAATTACAAAAGTAGGAAGAAGAAAGAGTAGAATGTTCCCTATGGTGTTGGATTGGGATTTGTATGAACCCATACTAATGAGTCAGTATGAACATATAGTTATTACTTGATAAAGAAATATATAGGTATATGTAAGTATATCTATATATGTGTAGACATGAGTGTGTGAGAGAGCATGCACACATGCATATATTTTCTAGCTCTGTCTGCTGAGTGGGCCTAGAGGAAATGACACATCAGTGACAATGAGTATACTTAGCCCTTAGACTTTGATTTTTAAATACCATGCTGCCCTAAAAGGAACCAAGACTCACTAAAGTAAAGACTAATATAAAGTTTAAGGTAGAGAAGATTCAACACTGGCCTGGAACATTTTTGTAACAAAAATTACAGAAATGCTCAATAAATCATGGGAATGAGTCAAAAAGATTGAAAAGGTTCCCACTGGCCAAATCTGGAGCATCTTGAGCATCAAAAGTATAGGAATATTGATAATAATGAATTATGACTCATTGAATAAAATAGAAATCTGTGATACTGTATGAATATACATGAATAAATTGATCAATGTATAAACAGGGAAGACAAGCTCTATCAATAGATTATAATATTAATAGAAGAAATGATATGGTTAAAATCATTAATGTTTGCTAAAATTAATGAATGAAAGTTTTCTGAGGAATTTATATTATCTAAAAAGCATCTATCTACAAATTATGGATGAATTATAAATGGAGAAATAATCTGCAGTGAAGAATCTTTTCAGATATCACCTGACCAGGTGACCAAAGCTCGTGTTATTGAAATGGGAACAAACTGACATGATGTACCTTTTGGAATGAGAAATGAGAAGGGCATGGCATAATTGCATAAGCTGAACCAAGTTCTGAGGGAACACCAGACAAACTCAGATTGAGAGAGGGACAATCTGCAAAATAATAGACCTGTTCTGTTAAGAGGTGTCAAAGTTGAGAAAGACAAAGGAAAGGTGGGGAATTTTATCAGATTGCTGGATAATAACTAGACAAGTAATCACAATGTGTGATCTTGATTAGATACTGTACTGAGAAAAGAGTAACTATAAAATGCATTACAGGGACAATTGACAAAATTTAAATATGAACTGTGGGTTAGACAATATATTGTAATGATGTTAAAGTATTTGATTTTTATAAATATTTGGGAGTAAAGACATGATGCATTTAATTGGCTCTCAAGTGGTTCAGAAAAAAATAACATGTTGTCATACACATGTGATAACAAATAGTTATATATAGCTAGATTAGATGTGTGTGAGTATGTGTACATGCATGCTTATGAAGAGAAAGAGAGTGACAGTAACATGGTGAATGGGGCAATATTTAACAGTTGATAAATTCGGACTCTAGTATCAGGGTATTTACAGATGCTTTTTGCGAATATTCTATAAATTTGAAATAATACCAAAAAAAAATTTATAAACAAAAATAATAATTTTCGGAGAAATGGAGAAGTAAATACAAGAAAATATTAATGCTACTTTGTTCTTGTATTTGGAGTTTATTTTTTTACTTGCTTCCTTTTCTCTGATTTTACTTACATTCCGTGTTAAAAGTCGGTTGTCAATAACCAACTGAAAAAGTAGTGCACAGAGGAACACATATCTTCTAAGTTTCTACGGTATCATCATCCCTTCAACTTGACTCTGGCAGTAAAATATGGCATTGCCAGTTTTATATGAATTTTCCTCCTTTATTCTTTGATTTACATCTTTTGACTGAAACATTTCAGAAACTCAACCTGTGGCAGAAACTTCTTTGCTAATTTACGAGGAGCATGGATTATAGCTTTCTTTTCTTGAGGGAACAAAATCCTTAATTTATTTCAGAGATTGTTAGCAAAGGACAGAACATCATGTAGCAACAATGATTTCAGAGGCAAACAGTACCTGAACTAAGGCTCTCTGTTTCTCCATGTCAATTCACCCCTGGCTACACACTTTTTCCCCACTAAAATTAAATAAGCCTGTTCCTTGTACTGTTACATGTGCAAGGTAAGTAAATACACAACACTCCTTCGCCCCATCTAGAAAGTTCAAAGCCTATGTGCCCAATTCCAAGTCTCAGTGTTAAACAGATACTTACACTTCATGCTTATCTGTTTTGATTGTCCCAAGAAAAGGTAGTATATAAATGTGTCATATCATCATTAAATACCAACTTTATCTTCCTGTGTTTTGATCACTGACATGTAAATGGTCCTTAACTAGGATTTGCTTAAAATACCTCTGGCTACATTTCTACCAGAATATATTATGAAATGGGCAAATACTGACAAAACTTTTAGAAATCTTTTGAAAATGTCCACAAAATGGAGAAAACATCCTCTGTAGCCATTTTTGACAATACAATTACTTTACTGATAATTTGGTGTCATTAGACTGAAAGTCCCAGCTCAAACTGGGCCAGAATTGCCAGAAAAAATCAAGAATCACTTACCATTCAAAAAGTCTGTATTTTAATTTTTTTGGTCAAAGAAACAAGAACTGATACAGTATGGCCAATCCTAATTTCAGAATTAATTACCTTGGGAAAAGCTACAGGAGAGAAAAGCTAATCGTAAAGTAGAAATTGACATTTCCAGTGTCATTAATAAAGTGATTTGCTTTGGTCCCGGTCTGCACTATCTAGATGGCATTTTATTTTCCTGTGGCACATGGGAATTTATTAGCAGAAAACTATTCACTGTGGTGGTAGTGGCAATGACTGCTATTTTTAAGACAATTAACATTTACTAGATTAATTCTACTTGATCTTCTTTAATTCCAGAAGTTGTCAATGAGTGAAATTTCTGCCATTGCTCCTATTTTGAAGAAAGTATTAATGTTTGCACCTGGTTGTGTGTGCAGCAGAGAAGCAGGACAGAAACTAGAATGATTTCATACTTCATAACAGAGAACTTTGCAACTATGAAAGTGATGTCTCTGCTCCCTAAAATCTACTGCCTACTATCCCCATTCAAGAGAAAACTATAGGTACACATCAAGTCTTAGAAATACAGAAGTTGCAGATATTGATGTGAATTAATAAAAGAAAAAAATGTGATTTATCACAGAGAACAGAGCCAACAATCTACTTCTTAAAATAGTGGCAATAGCAATAATATTTTCCTTTATGTCTGTTTGGTGTTTCTTCAGTTTTAAGTACAAATTGTGATGATCGCAAAAATTAAATATATCCAAATGGCACTGAGATATCTTGACTGCCCATCCAGAGGAAAAGTGAAACAATTGTGGCTGGTAATGAGTATATTTTAACAGCTTCATTCTAAGAAATTCATCTGGCACATAGAAGCCTACCTGGCTGAACTAATATCCTAAGAGAGAAATTATTTTGGAGGAATAATATTAATATTTATATATTTAGTTTATGTAAAGCTTCTCAGATTTGGTTATCCATCTCTTTGGCGTTTCTGAAGCATAATCCTTTGTCATTTTATCATGTAGTACCTATTTTAAATAGTAAAAGCACTATTATGTATCCAGAATTAACTGGGTACCAGACCTGTATTTGTCATGAGATATACATAATCTCATTGTGATAGGCAAAATAATGGCCCTGCAAAAATGTTCACAACCCAATCCCCAGACCCTGTGTATATGTTACCTTACATAGTGATATGGTTTGGCTGTGTCCTCACCCATATCTCATCTTGGATTGTAACTCCCACAATTCTCATGTGTCGTGGGAGGTGATTGAATTATGGGGACAGGTCTTTCCTGCACTGCTCTCATGATAGTGAATGAGTCTCGCGAGATCTGATGATTTTAAAAAATGGGAGTTTCCCTGCATAGGCTCTTTTTTTTGCCTGCTGCCATCTATGTAAGATGTGACTTGCTCCTCCTTGCCTTCTGCTGTGATTGTGAGGCCTGCCCAGCCATGTGGAACTGTGAATCCAATTAAACTTCTTGCTTTTATAAATTACCCAATTTCGGGTATGTTTTTATCAGCAGTGTGAAAACAGACTAATATATATGGCAAAGGGGACTTTGCAGATGTGATTAAGATTAAGGACCTTGAGATGGAATGATTATCCTATATTATCTGGGTGGGATCACTCTAACCACAAATTCTTTCAAGTAGAGAATCTTTTCTGGCGTTGTAAGAAATTCAGAGGAAGGAAAGTGTAAGGAGGCCTCTATCTACCCTTGCTGGCTTTGAAAATTACGGATGGGCGGGCAATGATTATGAGCCAAGTAATGTGAGAAGTCTTGAAAAACAGAAAAGGGCAAGAAATCATATTTTGCCCATAACCTGTACAAAAGAATGCACTATGCTCTCATCTTGATTTTAATTTAGTAAGAGTCTTGTCAGAATACTCATGAATAATACTATAAAATAATAATACATTTGTATTGTTTAAGCCACCAAGTTTGTGGTAACTTATTATAGAATCAATGGAAGATTAACATACTCATGAAATTCATACAATTTCATGGCAAGTGTTTAGCATTTTCTTAGTTTTATAGATATCAAAAATGAGGCAAATAACAATTTATATAATTTGTCAAAGATGACATAAGTAGCCAATTGCAAATCCAGACTTAATATCTAGGGCATTGGTATCTGATGATCCTTTCAGAATGATATGTTTTTATGTGTGATAAAAAATTAAGTCATATACTATCCGTAATTCAGAATAATGGCTAAACTAGCCAAATAAATAATTCAAACATAAATATAATAAGGTTATATCATTTTTTGCTGTTCAAACTAATAAAAATAGTTGAGAGAAAAGCTTTAATCACAAAGAGTTATCTAGAATAGTCAATACTTGTTATAAAAAAGGATATTCTAATGGGTTAATTGGAATTTTAAATTTAAGAATGAAGAATACATAGATATAATAAAAAGACATTATAGCTAGTATTGGCAAGGAATGGAGAAGTTGGAATCCTTATACTTTGCTGATGGGAATACAAAATATGCAGTGTTTTAGAAAACTCTGGGAGTTCCACAGAAGTTATTATAAATATACAATTATCATATGACCCAGCAATTCCACCTTAGACATATATCCAAGAGAATTGAAAGCATCCCATCTACACAAATGTTCACTGTTGCATTATTCATAACAGCCAAAAAGTGGAAACAACCCAAATGTTCAACTGACAAGTGCATAAACAAAATGCGATATATCCATAAAATGGAATATCACTCAACCATGAAAATAAATGAAGTGCTGATTCATGGTGCAACATGGATGAAACTTGACAAAATCATGCTAACTAAAAAAGTCAGACACAAAAGGCTACCTAATATGTGATCTCATGTATATAAAATGTCCAAAGTAAGCAAATACATAGAATATCAATCAGCATTAAACAGTTGCTGGGGGTTGGGGCTGAGAATAGTGTGAAGTGACTGCTCAAGGGTATGGAATTTCTTTTGGGGATGATGACAACATTCTGGAATTAGTGATGATGGTTGCACAATATTATGAACATACTAAAAATCACTAAAAAGAGGAGTGTTGTGATATGTACATTGTATCTCAATTAAGAGTAAAAGAACTGAAGGGATATCTTTGGAAATCCAAACAAAAATATAGATATAGGGAGTTCAGAATTTGGTAATCAGGGGTTTATCACTGATACTTGCTACTGTAGTCTGAATAAATTGTAGTCATCATGTTCATATGCAATATCACGTCGCTGAGGTTATAATAAAGGCCAGACAAGCTGAATTCAATTTAGATCATTACAATGTCAATAGAAGAGTTTTAAAATATATTTATGATTTCTAAATATCAGGATATAATTACAAGGAAATTAGACACAAGTTAATTTAAGCTAAATTTATAAATGCAAATGCATTCACATTTAAGGTTAGTACTTTGTTCTTGTCTGAAACTGCCCTGTTTGACTTGAATATTCTATTGATTTGCTGTCTCAGGGTTTGCTAGCCCGCTATATTAAGGCTTTAGTTTCTGAAACATCGCTGTTTATCCTAGAAAATCTGCATGCACTATATCACATGAAAATTTAATTGAGACATATGTTGTATAATAAACGATGTATCCTGGCATTATACCTAGCAAAATTTATTCTATTTGCTTACATAACAATATCTCTATTGACTACACTCATTCATTGTTAATGAGCTTCTTGCTAAATGATACTGGCGTAGTTTCCATAATAATCTTAGCAAATAAAATAATGGAATATAAAGAAACTTAGGAGACTGAATTGTCTATCATGTTCCCAGAACTATTACTTCACTATTTACCTATAAAGTCACTCTATTTTTGGATGCTGGATCCTCCCCTTAAAAACCAGAGGAATCATGCCAACATGCCCACTGGAAGACTATCAGCAGAGGGGAGACCCACAAGAAATAACAGGGCAGTCCAGGCCAAGAGCTGTGCAAACACTCAAACTTCCTAGAGACCAGGTTTGAGGGATTGTCTTTTTTCTACAGACTGTTAAAATATCGTATCAGAAACATTGGAGGAGTTTAAGTGTAATCTATAGCAATCTCCCTCTCCTCCTTAATAACTGCAAAGTTACCTTCAAATTTAGGGCTTTGACTGCCTATAAAGGTTGCTTATTTTAGTTTTGAGGACACTGACAATATTCCACAAATTTATCTTGTTTTGTAGCCCCCAAAGTATAAATTCCAGGGTTTTTGCTTGGTACTTGCTTGTCTTTCAGGAGCTGTAATAAAAACCTTTCATTCTAGGTGTGAAGCAATTAGAAAAATATACCAAGAACTGGAACTCTTTTATTTGACTTCTGGCCCCGACATCAAATTTAAAGGGACACTGATTTCAGTTTTGAAAGATGAGTAGTCAGATATAGGGGTAGATCTGTGAAGACCATTCCTGGATGAGAAGAAGTACAACAGAAAGGTTGAAATCATTTGGATATATGGTGGTTTGAGAGATCATTTCCCTTGTGCTACTCCATATCTCTACACTTTCTTTATCCTCTCTGCTCTGTGGCCCAGAGCTAACTTTGGACTACCTCAGGGATTGTCTCAACCAGTCTCCTTGCCTTCTAGTTTCCAAATGGACTCCGCCAAAGAGAAATATGATGGCGATTGAAAGAACAGAGGACAATTGGGTCAGGCTACTTATTCTCTACTTCCCAGCTCCCTCCCTGCTGAAACATAGTTTATAGCTGTGAACTTCTACTGAAAATCTCCAGTTGGCTACCCTCTTCTTCATTGTGAGCTCCAACTATAACCTCTCTTGACAGACTATGGAGAGAAAAGATGAAGAGTTGATAAGGACCAGATCACAAAGGGGCATAAATGTCATGCTAAGAAGTTGTCATATAACTTCATCCATGCATGAAATATCCTGTACTTCCTTCTTTCCCATTAATTAATTTGTCTCAGCACCAAACCCATACTGTTTTAATTCCTGCAGCATTACTTCATGCTTTGACATTTATTAATCATCATATGGGTTTTCAAATTTTCTGGGTTATTTTTATCAAAATTGTTTCAGAATCAACTTTAGAATTTGTTTATACGATTCTATTTAAAAAGAAAAAAAAAGTCAATTGGGAATTTGAGCCTTCTTTTATATCTTTTAGTAAGTTAAAAGAGTTTTCTTCTTATGAGATTATCCAATTTAGGCAGGACTATAATCAACTGTAATGATTATGGTCAGGGATCTGTCTTTCCATCTCTGGTGTCTAGTTTCTTCTCACTGGATTCCTTCCTCCTTCTCAGTCAGCATCTTCCTACACAGGGTCAAGATGGCTATAAGCAGTTGGAAGATTCTGGTACAAACATGCAACTGTTCTGAAATGGGCATATGCATTTGTTCCAGCACTTTCCAAAGTTGCCTGTCAGGGTCTCCTTTGCCCCCACATGAGTAACATACCCAACCCTGAGCTAATCTCAGTCACCAGTGAGATAGAATGTCTTGACTGGTCAAGCCCAAGCCTGAGCCCACACAGCGGGTTGAGTTATCTCTACCTGAATCATGGAAAATAGAGTCGTTCTCAAGATGAAATCCAGATGCTGTTATCAAAATCAGAATAAATTGATTTAGGTAGTCAAAAACAGAAAATGTCCACTACATACACCACAATTATTTTTCCTTAATTATTTTATTTATCTCCTTTCCTGTCTTAGACTAAACTTTGTGACATATATATGTATATGTTTCCCTTTAGCAGTTTGACATTATACATCATATTTTCATCATTCCAGTGGATAGCCCTTCAAAATGGTCATTTACTAACATTATTTGACTGACAGAATCTGAACCCCCATCAAAGGGATTCTCACACTCCGTGAGTCTTCATGGAATCAAAAAAGCTAAATGTTTGTTCTGTCTATTCCCTGGCACCTAGAGGCAGGCAAGTATCAGGTTTAGCTGATGATATGCTTTTGCCTGGGACACTGAATACGAGACAAGGAACAGTGATGTTAAGAATAGATTATACTTCATTCTTTCAGTTGATGGTGGAATATGGCATCCAATGGCATCAGGAGCAAGAATGGCCTCCTATGTCTATTTATAGCATCAGCACTAGCCTGCTAAATAGATAAATTCTGTGGTACAACAGTGACTGTTTCTGGATAAACACCTTCTCTTAATTCCTGGCTATTTCCTGAGCCCTAGTATTTAGCCTTCTCCTGGAGATACATAATATCCTTCAAATAAATCAATTTTTCTGCCGAATGTAGCAATCATCAGTTTATGAGGCTTCAACCTGGGACCCTAACTAATAAAACGTTAAAACTTTGTACATATTTTAAATATATTTTTAATTGCATAGAATCACTGGATATAAATATGCACATGAATATATGATTCATTTTAGTAGGGATCCAAGGGATGCTATAAGAAGAAATAGGAATCTCTAGGTATTATGTTAACTTATATCTATAAAGAAAAATTATAGAACCAATTTACTAACTTTTTTAAATTTAGAAAATATATTCACACAAAAAAGAATATATACTATACAGTGAAATAATTTTTAAAACTCAAAATATTCCAAGGAATATCAGTGAAATCAGCATAATATATAAAATGCACATATAAAAAGAAGACAGTATTTATTTTAATACATGAGTATAGCTATTATATCAGAAGTTAATATAACAATCTAATGAAATGAAAAACCTTGGAGAGGTTTAATTAGAAAAAATAAATATAAATAATAAATATCAGAAATATCCTAAATCCACTAAAATATAAGAATATGTTATGAACAACTTTATGCCCACACATTAGGGAAGTTAGGTAAAATTCATAAAGTATACAAGAAACATAACAACAAAATGACACAAGAAGAAACTGAAAAATTGAATAAACTCATAACTAATAATGAAATATCATTACTGATTAAAGCTTTCTTCAATGAAAATTCAATGCCAATATAGCTTTACCAGTAAATTATCTTAAATATTTAAGGGAAAATACCAATCTTATATGAATTCTTCCAGAAGAAAGAAAAAATATTACCTAATTTATTTCATGTGGTCAAAATAATTTTGATGCCAAAAATTGAAAAAAATAATTATAGACAAATATCTCATGAAAATAAATGTAAAAACCATTAAAAATTTAAAAATTAAAAACTAACAAACTGTTATTAGAATATATTAAAAATAACTACGTCATGCTCAAGGTGGGTTTATACTTGGAATGCAAGGCTAGTTTAACAACCAAATCAATCAGTATAATTTAACCATTAACAAAACATAAGAGAAAAATTATGTTAACATTTTAATATAGGTAGAAAAATAATTGACACAACTCAACTTTAACGCATGAAAGCTAGGATAAAGAAGAATATACAGATATAAAAGAAATTAGAAAAAATACTTGTAGCATATCAGCTTGAGCTGCTATAACAAAATACCATACTGGGTGGTTTAAGCCATAGACATTTATTTCTTACAGTTCTGGAGTTTGCAAAGTCCAAGAACATGATGACAGCAGATTCAGTTCCTGGTGAGGGTCCTCTTCCAGACTTGAAGATGGCCTCCTTCTCACTGTATTTTCACATGGTAGAGAAAGAGAGAGCTCTGGTCTCTCTTCCTCTAGTAAGAACACTCATGTCATCTTGAGAATTCCACCTTCATGGTCTCATCTGAGCTAAATTACTTCCCCAAAACTCCATCTGCAAATACCATCACATTGCACATTAGGGCTTCTACCTATGAATTTGAGGGGTACACATGCATTCAATTAGTAACAGCACATCATGATTAATGGTACAAGATGGAATGTTGTTTGCCTGAAATTCGGAATGAAATATAAATGCCATGATTCCCACAGCAAATCAACAATATCCTGATGGTTCTAGTCAGTAGAGTAAGACAAGAAAAGAATTTAAAATGGCATAAGGACTGGAAAGAAAGAGATGAAAGTTCAATTATGCACAGCCGATGTGCATATGAATAATGATAAACATTAAACATTTAGATAGCTAAGACATCTCAACTTAAAAGACAACATATTGTGAGAATGCTTTCAGGAGCTTTGACAGAAATGCTACATCCTTAAAATACAAAGAATGCTAAAAATTGAGATGAAAGTCACCAAGAATTTTATATAAAATTTGGCAAAGGATGCAAGTAGACAACTTATATGGACAAATAGATGTGTAGTAGGTTTAATACAGCAAGTAATTAAAAATTAAACAATGTAACTTCTCTTTTTTTCCTTTTCAAATTAATAAATATGTCTAGGTTGTTGAGAGTGAGGTAAAAATGTAATCTCACATATTAAATATAGGATTTTGAATCAGCTTAAGCTTTCTGGAAAAACACGATAATTTTGTCAAGAGTCTTCTAAATATTCATATATTTTGGCTAGGCTCTTTTTCTTGTAGGAATTTATCCTAAAGAAATCCTCAATCAGATATACTGATGTGTATTTATGTATGGAGATTTTTCATCAAAGTTTTTTATAATGTCTCAATATTAGAAATAATCAAATTCAACAATAATAAGAAAAGCATTAAGTAAACATGAAGATGTATGCACAGGCATAGCTCAGAAATACTGAATGTTCAATTCCAGGCCACCACAATAAAACAGTTTTACAAAAAAGTGAGTCACACAAATTTTCTGGTTTTCCAGTGCATATAAAAGTTATGTTTACCTTATGGTATAGTCTATTAAATGTGCAAAAGCATTGTATCTAAAAATATATGTACCTTAATTTAAAAAATACTTTATAGCTAAAAATGCTAATAATCATTTGAACCTTCAGTGAATCATAATCTTTTTGCTGGTGGAGGTTCTTGCCTTCGCATTGATTGCCACTGACTGATCACGGTGGTGGTTGCTGAAGGTCAGCATAGCTGTGGAGGTATCCCAAAATAAGATGGTAAAATTCTCTGCATTGATTAGCTCTTTTCTTCATGAAAAATTTGTCAGTAACATGGGATGTTGTCTGATATTATTTTACCCATAGAATTTCTTTCAAAATTAGAGTCAATCCTGTCAAACCCACCATTGCTTTATCTAACTTGATATTCTAAATCCTTTGTTGTCATTTCAACAATGCTCATAGTCTCTTCACCAATAGTAGATTCTACCTCAAAAAAAAAAAGTACTTTCTTTGCTCATTCATAAGAACCAAATCTTCCTCTGTTCAAGTTTTATGATATTGCAGCAATTCAGTCACGTCTTCAGGCTCCACTTCTAATCTAGTCATCTTGCTATTTCTACATCTTCAGCTGCTTCTTCGACTGAAGTCTTGAACCTCTCAGTCATCCATGAAAGTTGCAATCAACTTTTTCCAAACTCCTGTTAATGTGGATGTTTTGACCACCTCCCATGAGTTATGACTGCTCTTAATGGCATCTGGGATGATAAATCCTTACCAGAAGGTTCTCAATTTACTTTGCCCATATCCTTCAGAGGAATCACTGTATTTCTGAAATAATAAGACTTGAAAGTCGAAGTTACTTCTTGATCCATGGGCTGAAGAACAGATGTTGTGTTAGCAGACCTAAAAACAACATTAATCTCATTGTACATCTCCGTCAGAGCTTTTGAGTGACCAGGTCCATTGTCAATGAGTAGTGATAATTTAAAAGGAATCTTTTTTTTTTTTTTTTTTTTCTGAGCATTAGGTCTCATCAGTGGGCTTAATATATTCAGTAAACCATGTTGTGAACAGATGTACTGTCATCAGGCTTTTTTTCCCCCCATTTATAGAGCAGTATAGAGTAGAATTAGCATAATCTTTAGGGTACTAGAATTTCTGGAATGGTAAATGAGCATTGGCCTCAGATTAGTTACCAGCTACATTAGCCACTAACAAAAGAGTCAGCCGGTCATTTGAGGTTTGGAAGCCAGGAATTGACTTCTCTCTAACTATAAAAGTCCCAGATGGCTCCAATATAGGACCATTTTATCTACATTGCAAATCTGTTGTTTAGGGTGGCCACCTTCATCAATTATCTCAGCTAAATCTTCTGGATAATTTGCTGCAGCTTCTACATCAGCACTTGCTGCTTCACCTTGCGTTCATGTTATAGAGATGGCTTCTCTTCTTGAACCTCATGAACCAAGCTCTACTGTTGTCAGACTCTTCTCTGCAGCTTCCTCACCTCTCTCAGCCTTCATGGAATTGAAGAGAGTTAAAGTCTGACTCTGGATTAGGTTTTACTTTAAGAGAATATTGTGGCTGGTTGGATCTTCTATCCAGCCTCTAAAACTTTCTTCCTATCAGCAATAAATTTGTTTCCCTTTCTTATTATTTGTGTGTTCACTGGAATAGTAAGTTCAATTTTTATCAAGAACTTTTCTTTTGAATTAACAACATGACTGTTTGATCCAAGATGACTATCTTTCAGACTACTTCAACTTTTGACATGGCTTCCTCACTAAGCTTAATCATTTCTAGCTTTGTATTTAAGTGAAAGACATGCAGCTCTTCCTTTTACTTGAATACTTAGAAGCCATTTTAGGGTTATTAATTGACCCAATTTTAATATTGTTGTTCTCGGGGAATGGGGAGGCCCAAAGAGAGGAAGAGAGATGAGACAGGAATGGTCAATTGGTAGAGCAGTCAGAATATACAAAACATTCATCGATTAAGTTCAGCCATATTAGAGAGGTGTTGTTTGTGGAGCCCCGAAACAATTACAGTAGTGGCATTAAAGATCACTGATAACCAATCACCATAACAGATATAATAATGAAAAGTTTGAAATATTGTAAGACTAACCAAAATGTGACACAGAGACATGAAGTGAGCGAATGCTGTTGGAAAAAAATGGCATCAATAGACTTGTTCAATGCAGAACTGCTACAATCTTTTAACTTGTAAAAAGTGTACCTGCCAAATGAAATAAAGTGAAGCACAGTAAAACCAGGTATGCCTCTATAACATTTGAAGCAACTGAAACAGTGCTTCCAAGAATATGTAATAACATATGAAAAAGCTCATATTTCATTAGCAGTGAAAATATCAACTTAATGTGACTGGGATAACATTCCAAATATGGGAATCAGATTTGCACAGCTTGATGGATTTTCTTAAATTGAACATACCCATAGACTCAGCATTGAGATTTTTAAAAAGTTGTGAATAACTATCCTTATTTCTGATACCACAGTTTTATTTTCTTTGATTTGAATTTAATATAAATTGACTTACACAGTATATATTGTTCTTTGGCTACTTTTATTTGATATGCTATTTGTTAGATTTAGCTCTTGCTTGTTCAGTTGTCCCATTGGTATCTACAAGGGATACATTCCAGGACCCCAGTGGATATCAAAATCCAGGGATGCTCAAGTCTCTAAATATTAGAACTTCAATACATCTGAAAGTTATGTTGCTATGCATAGCGAAGGAAAAATAGTTAAAGATTTTTTCCAAAATAGCCAATTAATTAAATACCAGTTTCTAAGTAATCTTTTTTCACTGTTTTTATGATGCAATGTTAACAATAATCCATTCTTTACTAATCATAATTTGTATAATTCCCCTTATGATACAGCTTTCTGTCAGTTACCTAAGTAAAACAATATTGTTTTTATTCATTAAGTCTTCATTTTATCTTATTTTAACATAAAATAAGAGCAGTTTTACCCCATTAAATATTTTTTCCTAAGAGTATTTGATGGCTTTACTCATTAGATGAATTGTAGAATATTCTATGAAGTACCACCAAACATGCAAACAACCATCCAGATACCTACCGAATCTTAAGCTATATAAACTTATTATAACTTATTGTAATAATCTATAATAACTTACTGACATCTCAGATATCCAGTTATTTTGTTTTGTAATAAGGTGTGTTTATTATTATTTTCTTCTTTTGTAATCCTAAAAATGTTTCAGCAGTTTTTACTATATACAACAATTTTTTTTTTTTTTTTTTTTTTTTTTTTTTTTTTTTTTTTTTTTTTTTTTTTTTTTT